>NC_041392.1:116818457-116852375 GCF_002162155.2 Triticum dicoccoides | reverse complement strand
CGCCATTTCAGTTTTGAAAAAATCAAAAGAAAATGATAAAAACTTCAAAAAATAAAATCCTTCGAGAGGTTGTTATATTACTACATCTACTAGTTAGGAAAATTTGAAAACTTAAATTTAGACATGTTTTGCAAAAAGTGTAGGGAAAATGTAAAATGGCTATAACTTTTGCATACGATGTCAGAAAAAAACGTATAATATATCAAAAAATTCAGCACGAAAATCCGCATCTGATGGAGACCGCCTGCGGCCTGTTTGCAATTTTTTAGAATTCTCAAATTCCAAAAGGAAAAATAGATATGGTCAAATTTCAGGTTTAAAAAAATGGTTAAATCTGGTCAAACTACTTATTCAAGAAGTATTAATGTTACTACATAATTATTCAAGAATATTAGTGTTACTAAATAATTATTTCAATTTTTGAATTTTGGTCAAATCTGGTCAAACTGTGGTCAAACTATGGTCAAACTTATTCAAGAAATATTAGTGTTACTAAATAATTACTGTTTTTTAGAATAATAGTTTCAAACTCAAACAGTGAAATGTGTGACTTTATGCTCAAGCTAAACTCCTGAGGGTTAATAGGATTGACATCTTACTATTGTCAGGAAAACAACAAGTGCAGACTTGGAAACGAAGGAGAATAGAACCCAAAAGTTAAGCATGCTCGGGCTGGAGTAGTGAGAGGGATGGGTGACCGGTCGGGAAGTTAGATGATTTGGAATGAGTGGTCCACACATGAGCAGTTAAGAGAGGTGATTAGAGACTAAATCACTAAATAATTCAGAAAAATTAAAAATCAAAAAAAAATTCCAAAATTTTCAAAAAAAATATCAAAAAAAACCTTTAGTACTGGTTGGTAACACCAACCGGTACTAAAGGTCCCCATACCAGGGTGCGAGCTCACGCCGCGTGGTGGCACTTTAGCGCCGGTTCGTGCCGAACCGGTACTAAAGGGGGGGGGCCTTTAGTGCCCACCCTTTAGTGCCGGTTATGGAACCGGCACTAAAGGCCCTTACGAACCGGTTTTAAAGCTCCGTTTTCTACTAGTGTTGCATCAATTTTCCAGCGGCATTATTAGAGGGTGTTTGTTTACAGGGACATTTTGGTGTAGGGACTAAAAAAACTCCGTGTCAGTCCCATCTAAACCAAAGAGGAGGGACTTTTAGGGACTAAAAGTGGGCATTTGGGACTAAAGAAAGAAGACCCCGAGGGAGTCTTTTTGGGACTTTTTTCCAACAGTTGCCCCTGCCACGCATCGCACCATGTCTCTATTAGTTCATTACTAGGGGTAACATGGTCTTTTAGCATGTCATTTAATAACCTCTAGTCCATGTTTAGTCCCTGGAACCCCGCAGGTAGGGACTAGGGAGTTTTTAACTAAACAGGGCCTTAGATTAACAACAGCTAATGAGTTGCACGGGACAGTGGACGCACCAGCACCATGTGCATCTACCGATGTACTGTGGTCATGCACAGTCTGTTGCAACAAAGAACAAGCAACCAAGGAGCATATTTGTGTTGGTCCCAGTTTTGTTATCTTTAGACACCTTTCCCTATGTGAGCGCAGCAAATCTAGTCCTGCTCAAACTCTACAGCCTTGTCCCTTCCTTTCCTTTTTGAACTAGTACTATTGCCCCTTCATTTCCTCTTTGAACCACGTCCTAGATTTATGCGATACAACTTTCCCCACTACTTTCCCCCATTCCTTTCCTCTTTGAACCATGCCCTAGATTAATGCTATACAACTTTCCCCCTTCATTTCCTCTTTGAACCACGTCCTAGATTCATGCTATATACAACTTTTCCCACTACTTTCCCCCACTCCTTTCCTCTTTGAACCACGTCCTAGATTCATGGTATACATGCATCTAGAGCAATGCATGTGGAGTAAGTAAATTATACCTTAAGGTTCTTGGGGCGTGGTTCGGTGGGCGACGGGACGGCGGCGAAGAAGAAGGGGTCGGAGGCCCTCCCGCGCCACTGTTGGGTGGAAAGTGAACAGCTGCGCCGGTAGTCCCTTGCCGACGGCGACAGCGTTAAGCCTCCTTCCCTTCCCGGCGGACGGATCCTGCCGGCTCTTTGAGCAGCAGTGAGGGGAGAGAGAGGCCAATGAAGTCTTGTTTAGATCTGGAGAGGGCGAGAGAGTGTGAAGAGAGCAACTACAAGAGCTGAGGCTCCAACGGGAGAGGGCGAGGGAGTGAGCGAACAGGCTAACCAGCTACACAACCCTCCTGTTATGTTCAACGAGAGGGAAATAACCTTTTATACATTCCTGCATTCGTGTGACAAGCATGCCGTGTATTTTTGTGTGTGTGGGAGTCATTGGGATTTCAATCATAATCATGTCATGTGGCTTTGGTGGTAAGACTATCCACAGTGGTGCAAAAATAATGCAGCCTTAGTCACCTTACCTCTCTCCACGTAGTACGTTGGGTCCCACCAGTCAGAGGGTGAAACAAACAAATTAATAAGAAAAATTAAAAGCACCAGTGGTGTATCTTACCTCACACATCTCGCTACTGCTCGGGAACACTGTCGAATTGATCCCTCTGTTCGCTCACGTACTATTTTAAGTGAATCCTTATTATAACGTGCACACAAATTTTGGGCACTTGTATTCGACTTAAGTCAGTGTGCCACCGTATCTCGTATACTTACTACTCCCTCCATCTAGGTGTAATAAGTCACGTTAGAAGGTGCAATGGGACCAAGGTGTGTGTGTGTGTGTGTGTATGTGTGTGTGTGTGTTTAACACCATGTGTGTGTTAGAGAGAGCGAGAGATCGACCTACTCCTACAGAGAGATGTTGTGTAGTGTACGATTTTAGCCGCGAGAGTCGGTGCATCCTCTCGTTTCCGGGCGTGCCCGGTAGGGACATGCGGATAGCTGCCACACCCACTCCTGACCAGCCTGGCCCACCCAAAGCCCCTCCATCGCCCGCGCGCGCTTCCCGCCCGAACGTTCAGTGCCGCTCCAAAGAATCGGTGCCGCATTCATGCCTGGGCAGAGCGGACGCGACCTCTCACTGGCGCAAGAGTGATGGTTGCTTCGTCCATCCAACTTACTGATGGGTCTATGTGATTTGACGGCTCATTGGTATTTATTACTGAGGTGGTAGGACTACTGGATGTCCCACGCTTTCAGCGAAAGGAGGTATACTGCTACTACTAGATTACAATTTTCTCCATTCTTACAGCGGAGGCGTGCAAGAGCAGTGAAAACACGCAGGCTCAGTGATTACATGGCCCACCTCACACTATCACCGTGCGACACCTAACTCTTTACATAGTACTCCCTCCGTTCCTAAATATTACTAGATGAGTCCCCGCACATTGGCGCGGAACAGCTGTATATCTCTCTGCGCAACATTATCGATTTCATAGAACAAAAAAAACTCTATAACCGCATGACAAATGTGGTAGCCAAACTAAATAAACTCCCATCATCATTTAGATCATCCCACGTAAGGAAAAAAGATCAGCCAACTCCTACTTCATAATGGGATTATATTTTTCTTTTTGACATGTTAATGGGACTTAAAAGCTCACTTACATGCATGCTACCGATGCATGCTTGCATGCAGACATGTTGATGTGATTTAAAACCCACTCACATGCATGTGGCACGGTATTTCTGCTTGCTTGCATTTGGCTTAGTGCGGAGCCTCTCAATGTCAAGATCAGACGGCTATTATGGACTGATTTACTTCATCTAATGGCTACAACAATTTTGATGACGTGGCTCAAGGAGAGGATAGAGAATTCCTAGTAGTGGGGGCTAGCTATTACTAGTAGATATAAGTCTTTGTAGAGATTCCACTACATACGGAGCAAAATGAATGAATCTACACTTAAAATGCATCTATATACATCCGCATGTGGTTCATGGTGAAATCTCTACAAAGACTTATATTTAGGAACGGTGGAAGTACTAGTATAGTACGTACTATAATTTATTAGCGAGATAAATTTGTACAATGCTATGAAGCTTCCAGCTTCTGTTACATGTATCTTGCGTCCAAGGTTGCCCGTTGCAACATTTCATCAAATACAAAGGAGACTAACATGCATGCTATTGCATCTCAATGATTGACATATCATAGCAAATATGTACTCCCTCCGTTCCAAAATAAGTTTCTCAACTTTGTGCAAACTTTAGTACAAAGTTGTACTACTACTAAAGTTGACACTTATTTTGGAACAGAGGAAGCTAAAGAAAAAAATGATCCTTGCAGTCCCTAGCCCTTGAACCGTGAACCCTGACCAGGCTTTAATTTGCTAGCAACGTTCGAGCTTCCTAATAAATGAAGTTTGCAACCTTTTGACCATCAGATCATTTTGTGCAGTTGCACCAAAATCGAGATGAGCATCCCTGTGGCAAAGAAATTGAACAAGCGTGATTAGAATAAGATTACTGGGACTAGTTGATGAGACATACAGTCATCACAAATACAGTACATAGAAGCCAGTAGAGGTATGTGCGGGGCAAAGAAGTAGAGAAATATCCACAGGGAGTGATGTGGGCAGCTGGAGCAGTGGTGCAAGCCAGCTGTAAAGGGAGTTGTACCTGAGGGACATAGCTCAACCTTGAGGAGGGCGGCGGGAGGCGGCAACTGCCCACGTGGCGGCAGTGAGCAAGGGATGAAGCAACCTCACCGGCTTTGTGAGAGAGAACGGCGGGGACCCCTGATCGGGACGTGCCGACAGTGGGTTTTCGCCGTCGGCGACGGCCACCGCATCTACACTAAGCATCCACCCCTTCCCCAAGCGGACGTGATCCGCCGGGATGTTAGAGATGTGGCCACAGTCGTTTTGTGCGAGAGAGTGTGAAGAGAGCAACCCTAGCAAGCAACTGTGTAGGCTGGCCCGTCCTGACTATGTATATAGTGGAGCGGTTTCCTTTTCTCTCCATATGAACCTATCATAGTGCGTATGTGCCACTGAAGAAGAAAAAACTTTATTTATAAATGACGCGGCACCTACTACTCGTTCTCCTATAACCTTGTGCTTGGCATCTCCAAAATATTGACCTTGCAATTGGCTCTTCGCCTCTTCGGGAAGTCAAGCAATAATGGTAGTGCAGTATATATCGTTCTGGCTATATGAGACCGAATGAATTGTTGCACGTCTACCATGTGGGTGAGGGTCGAGGGGCGAGGGAGAGTGCTACATACGGAGCAAAATGAGTGAATCTACACTCTAAAATACGTCTATATACATCAGTGTTTGGAGTATGTACTAGTAGTTCATATTAAAATCTACTAAAGGACATATATATTCCAAACAATATGATATAATCTCTATAACCAAGGTAGTAGGGACGAGGAGTAAACCGAGGGAGTAGTAAATTTTTCTCCTCGTCCTACGAGCCACCATGCGCATGGGCGAGGGAGCGGGCGTAAGGCGTAGTAAGCAAGCTTCACCTCATCCTGCGAGCCACCGCGCCCGTGGGCGGGGGAGACGGCGTACTAAGCAAGCTTCTCCTTGTTCTGCGAGTTGACGGGACACATCAAAATTACTCCAGTGTATAGAGCCTTGCCTCTAAGGTAGGCCCCACATGGTTTGCCTCTTTTTTTAACATAACACGTCAAGTCGCAATTTGTTTGTTCACCCGTGGTAGACGATCCTCCCTCCACCAAGTGGACAACCAGTACACGTGCCAAATTACCACGTGGGCTGCCTTTTTCGTACAGAAATGAGCTCCACCGTGTACCCGCATGGGTGTGGTTGGGAAAGAGACGGGAGTACATGCGCCGTGCATGCACCTCTTCTCTTCATGCACGTCCCCCACCTACGTGGGTGTGTGTGAGAGATACAAACCGTGTTCGTGAGTGTTTTTTGTTTTGGGGTGGGGGTGGGGTGGGGGGTTGATTTCGTGAATTATTTGTGGGAATATGTGTCGATGACATCTCAAACAAAATTTTGCATGCAATGTGTGTGAAATGGAGGCCTATCCATATCATACATAGAGGGTCGGGCAATCCACGAGAAGAGAGGGAGGGGTCATAGCTATGGATAGAGTCGAAGAAAGGATCAAGTGGGTGGGTGCGAGATCGATGAAGAGAGCCATCGAAATTGTGTGTGTGTACAAGTCAGAGATATAGGGCGACTGGCCTACCGGAACATTAGAGAGGCACATGTCAAGTTTGTGTGTGGCAGGGAGACATGACTAGAGCGCTCGATGTATCGGTGTGTGTGGGGGAGGGGTGGTGGGAGGGGTAGGCAGAGGCCTAACTATAGAGGTAGAACGACTCGTATATGTGTTTAGAAGGAGAGACCCAGCTATGTCTTGAGGGAGATCGGTCGACATCCATACATAACTGAAGGACGGGAAATATGATGGAGAGAGAGAGGAGAGAGAGAGAGGGAGGGAGAGGGAGGGAGAGGGGTAGAGTGCTGGATGGGTGATGGAGTTGCTTCTCGTAGATGGTGGGAGAGGCCTACTAGACAAACTAAGCGTGGAACTGCAATGTTATCAATAAGAGTGGAGATGTGTTTCTGTGTGTGCCTGTGCGTGATAGATCTGTCGGGACCCATCCATGGATGATGAAGGGGAACCATGTGTTTGGTAAGCAAACCTAACTAGATCGGTAGATCAATTGTTGTTTGTTGGAGGAAGGGAGAGACACAACTAATGAGGTAGATTGATTGACGTGTGGGTAAAAATGAGTTATAAGGACCTAGCTAGCTATATGTATAGCGAGAGATCAGTCGGTGTACTTCCATTTGTTAGAGGCAAATAAGGCCCAGCGAGATGGATAGACAGAGAGAATGGAGCTAGGAGGTGGTGCGAGAGGCCCAACTACTAGCTAGATAGGGGGAGGAGTGTGCGGTTGTGAGAGCGATGAAAAGAGGGGCAAGAGTTTACACGTGTGTCTGGCCGTATGAGAGACACGAGGCAAGGACACATAAAGGAGGAGATTGAAGGTGTGTTTGTATGTTGTAGGCAGGCATCGCTGGAGAGGTTTATCGATCGGTATGTGTCGAAAAGGAGTTGTGGAGACTCTGGGAGAACGACCTAAAAAAATGAATGTGCCCGGTGGATAGAATGTCGAGGGAGGGGGAGGGCGAGGAGGTCGTGTGCATGCACGAGAGAAAGTTAGTGCTAGCTACAAAGGTTAGAGGATTGTGTGGGTGTAAGAGACTAACAAAGATCATAATTTGATATGAAGCGGATTCATATATTTGAATAGGAGATCATAGTGTTTTAAACATTGCATGCATGAATATAGCGGTGATACACGTGCTGTGCACATGTTATACCATAATGTGATAATGCATGGTGTTTGCAACTCACAGCTAAATGCCGAACAATCTAAACCATACTATACATCAAACAATCTCACATTTTATTTGAATTTGTGATAATGTGTGGCGTTTGCAGCTTACAACTAAATATCGAACAATCTAAACAATACTATATATCGAACATTCTCACATTTTATTTGAATTTGTGGTAATGTGTGGTGTCTGCAACTCACATCTAAATACTTGTAGGCGTAGGGGGGTGGGGCACCATACATAATGTGATAAACACATTATACATATGAGACATGGTTTAGATTATGAAGATCTAGCTAGAGCTAGAAATGTAATGTGATTTGAAATCAAAATCAAGTGGATTCAAAAAATCTAGTTCGAGTTCATATAGTACACATAGTTCATATGTAACTCGAGACTAATCATGTGGTGTGCTGTGAAGATAATACACAAACGATGGTTTAACTTGACAATAATGATGATTGTAGATCTTATTAAAGTAGAGAAACGAATTCAAATGCTTACTTCACAACAATCATTACTGTAGATCTTATTCAAATAGAGAAACGAATTCAAATTTAGTTCATATTGAAGCGGTAGTATATACGTTTGGAATGCACTAAAACATTCATTTGAGTAGTAGGTTGCATGCATTATACACGTAGCAAAATATTTTAATTGAACATAACATGAATTCAAAGTTTTGAATGACATTTGTAGGGCGCATTGATTTGGTACAATACACGTTAGGCTTGTCCGGAAATTTCAACCTGCGCCTTGTTAGCCCGAAATATTTAAGATATATCTTTGTCTCGTTGTGCTCCGACAACTCCCTCCATCTCAACCCGCGCCTTGCTATTCTGAAATTACAACGCGCACGAAAACTCCCACCTCCTGTGAAATCCCGACACGCGAAATGCCCGTGGTACCCCTGAATCGAAAGAACCGCCTCAAATTGGTGGGGGTACTTTTCTAACTTACCCCACATTTCGGACAACTGCGTCTCTAAGCCATGGTTCCCCACTGCCATCCCATCCGCCCACCCATTCCTACACCGAGGCCGCAAAAACCTGTGACGAAACTCCACACCCTGCTTCGTCCGCCACCCAGCCGGAGCCTCTTCCCTGACGACGTCGTCCACAACAACACCTCGACGTCCCTCATCCACCGTACCGGATGAGGATCCGTCGTCGATCTCATCGTCCCACCGGTTCAGCCACCCCGTCCTCCACCTCCAAGGAGCTGCCCCGACGTTCCCCTCGTCTTTCCCGCCACCTCCATTCCCACACCGTCGTCTTCACCTGCACCACCGGAAGAGCATCGTCATCACCGTTTCCTCGGATGAAGCTGCAGCCTAATCGGCGCCACCAAAGAGGTTGTACACTAATCGCCGCATTTTCTTCTTGATTCGATCTCATGGTGCTGCCGGCGCTCGATCCTGAGCCGACACGGCACGGCTCCATCCACGGCGGCGTCGCCGGCCACTTCCTCCACGGTGTCGCTCCCTCGGCGGCAACGTCCACATCAGTAGGATCTCCTGCTTTAGCTCTCGCTCACGCTACTGCTCTGCTCTTGCTCTCGGTCCCCTGCCTGGTCTGCTCTAGCTATCGCTCTTGCTCGCGCTGCTACTCTCACTCTTGCTCTTGCTTGCGATGCTGCTCCGATTTAGCTACACTTCACTCCGATGCCGCCGGGGTGAAGGAAGAACCAGCCGCAGCGGGGAGGGGGCTCGCTGGAGAGGTACCCCACTATCTATCTTAGGGTTCAGGATGGGGGCGGTGGTCGCCGGCGGTGGCGGGGCGTTGGCGGGGCGGTGGCGTGGGGATCACTGGAGAAAAAGCTCGGCACGGGGGGGCCTAGAGGGATGGCCGGGGCGGCGGCGGATCGACGATGGGGAGTGTTTTCGGGGCGGGCGGGGCGGCGCACCGCCGGCCGCGGGCGGCAGGGGGCTGCTGTTTGGCCGGCTCAGGGGGGTGGAGGTTGAAGATGAACCGCAGGCCCTTGATTTTGTATCCAACGGCTGCAAAATCGACTGACCAGAGATGAAAAAGTCAGTTGACCGACGTGTAGCCTCACCTTGCTAGTGCGTTCAGTTTCGACAGAAAAATTCAGTTTCGACAGAAAAATTCAGTTTCGATAGTTAAGTTCAGTTTCGATAGTTAAGTTCAGTTTTGACAGTTAAATTCAATTTCGACAGTTAAGTTCAGAGATGAGCGGCCGATGTATTTTACATCTAGCACTTTGTGGTTATGTATGTTACGTCATGTATTGGAGATTCTATTAGAATTCCACTCAGGTTAACGTTGTTTGTTGTCTCTCTTGTCCTGCTTCAGCCTCGGCATCGTACAACTCACCGGAGCTGCTCCAACGATGAAACCCTCCATCACAGCGGAGCAGTACCTCGGGCTCCATCTCCAGACGCCTAAGATCTTCTTCCCCTCCTCCAACAGCCAAGTCGGCCGGAGCATCCTCACCAACCAACCCAATCACGCTGAGATCAACATGGCTTCGCCAAAGAGGTTGTACACTTGTTGCATCTCTTTTTTACTCTACATGTTATATATATTGTCCACTGAGCACATGGATTTGTTCCTTTAGTGTCTCCTTGAAAGAAAAAACGTAGGAATTTTAATTTTCACTTGTCCTCCTTTTCAAATTCCTATTCATGAATCACAAGACTAAGAGATAGTAGCATAATAACATTATAACCGTACATTTTCTTGTGGTTTGACTTAATCTCACCATGCTTCTTTGCATCATGTGATCTTCCAATTGTTGTGAATCAAACACCCAGATTGGCAGAAATCCTGTGTTTTTAAATTCTCTGTTTTGCACGTGCATTCCTATCCTATTCATGTCTATTTTCTATCCCTGCATTGTTGGAATCCTCCAATTCAAACGAGCCCTTACAGAATTACTTCTCTTACAGATAGTTGTCAAAGAAAACCTTGCGTGGTTTGTCCCGCTCCTGCTGCACCGTCGTCCACCCCAGCTCAGCTGCTCCAACGACAGAAGGGTCCAGCACAGCAGGGATCCGGCCTCCAGACTGTCTTTCACCGCCTCAGATCTTCTTCCCCGCCGCTGGCAGCCATGAAAACTGCACTATCATCATCAACCAAGCAGATGACCTCGAGGACTACACGGGTCCGCAAGAGAGGTCGCACTCTTTCGTGTCTGCTTACGTTATGCATCGCTTAATATTACATGCTACTTTATCATCCTGTTCATCGATTAGACTCTGAGTCAGCTCCAAACTAATAGTCAAACTTGAGTTTTTAAATGGTTGTGGGGTACATATCGGGGCCGCTATCAATAGTATCTATCTACTATCTGGTTAATCTCCGGTGTCTACTATGAGTTTCATGTTGGGTGGGAAACAAACAGTAAAGAAGCCATTATCTGTATTTTTAACTGAAGCCATTATCTGCCTGCTATTATTGGTTTTGGGTATATCCACAGGTTGCTACCATCACTCTGGATTTCTGCATGCACTCCTTACATAATCTCACTATGTTTTATTCCTATGCATGACAGTTATTGTAAACAATGGAACTGAACATGTAGAGCAAAAGAGACGAGCCTTGTGTGGCAATAAAATTTCATGCAGACGTCGCTCCATGGTAGGCGCAAAGGCAGCTCCCCTCCACGCATTTTGGATTGTAATCGAGAGGAAGATATCTGTTCTGAGGGGGATTTAGAAGGAGAAGACAACTCCTATTTACCCCCTGAGGTCTTCGCTCTAACTTGGCATGCTGATGTTGGTTATATCATGCATATGGTGTCTTGCATTGCTTACTTTATACATCAAATATGTCATCTGCTTAGTTTAGACATCCTTTGTGCGAATGCCATCTGTTTAGTTTATTCATCGTTTATGTGAATTATGCAACGCCATCTTGTTTAGCCAGGCATCATATATGTGAATTTTGCAATGCCATCCTGCTTAGTCAGTCATCTTATATGTAAATTATATCAGGCCATCCTTTTTTTCGTTACATATTACATTTGTCAACAATGTTATTACATTCAACTGCTCTTCGTGTTCATCAGCCATTTGACACGGTGATGGCAAATTCTAGAGTGAAAACAAGGTCTTCAGAGCAGACTATGCTATCTGACGAAGTGCATATCTCGCTGGTTACAGATAGCTCCTCAGAGGAGGATTCAGAGACAGATGACCAGTCCTATCCCCCCCCCGAGGTGTATGCTCTAACTTGGCAGGGTTATGTTGCTCATATCGTGCATTGGTGTCTCGCATTGCTATGTCATTTGATTAGTTTAGACATGCTTTGTGTGAATGCCACCTGTTCAGTGTCTAATTACCATATATGTGAATTATGCATTGCCATCTTGTTGCAAGACATTATATATGTGAATTATACAATGTTATCTTGTTGCAAACGGATTATATATGTGAATTATGCAATGCCATGCTGTTTAGCCAATCATCATGTATGTGAATTATATCATGCTATCATTTTTTTGTATTACGTGTTCCATTTGGCGACAATGTTTGTATATTCAACTACTCTTCCTGTGCATCAGCCATTTGAAGCGGTGATGGAAGTATCTGGAGTGAAAACAAGGTATTCAGAGCAGACAATGCTACCTGCTGAAGCAGACATCTTGCTGGTTACAGAGAGCTCCTCAGAGGAGGATTCAAAGACTGATGACCAGTCCTATTTTCCCCCTGAGGTCTATGCTCAAACTTGGCAGGGTTATATTACCCATGTCATGCATGTTGTCTTGCATTGCTTAGTTTTTACATCATATATGGATTGCCATCTGCTTACTTGCTTACTATATAAATCATATATTTGAATTATATCATGCCATCATGTTTACATAGTACATACATATCATCTATCTGAATTATGGCATGGCAACCCATTTAATAAAGACATCATATAGTTATATCATCTCATCCTGTTTAGTGTTTACAGTCATCATATTTTGAATTATGGCATTCTATCCGTGAATGTATGTGAATTATGGCATGCCAACCTATTTAATAAACACATTATATAGTTATGTCATGTCATCCTGTTTACATAGTCTCATATTTTGAACTATATCTTTCCATCTTTTTTAGTTAGCCATCATAATGTGAAATTGTGTCATGCTATCCTGTTTAGTTAGCCATCATATATGTGAAATTGTGTCATGCTATCCTATTTGGTTAGACAACATAAATATGAATTATTTCATGCCCTCTTTTATTCCCCACCATCCATTGCACCTGTCTATCATACAATGTCTATACTTTCAATTACTTTTCTTGTTTATCAGCCATTTCAATTGGAGAGCGTGATGGCAGTATCTAAGGGAGTAACAACATGGTCTTCAGAAAAGATAGTGCTGCCAGTTGATGCAGATAGAACCACGGTTGTACTTGCCCAAGGACCAGATCCACCACACATAACCCAGACTCTCGCAGATTGTACCCCTACCCAGTTGGACAGAGAACCAGCTACACCCCTTCTAACCCCAACCCCGGCAGATAGTAACCCAGTTCCAGTTGACATAGCACCATCTCCACCAAGAGCACCCAAACACGAGCAGTTAGTAAGGGAACTGCAGTGCCCAAAGCACGATGACCACCACTCCGAATCCCAACTCAACGCTTAAAGGAGAAGAGGATTTGTTCTCAGGTCAGGTTCTGTAGCTATGGTTCATACTCCTTTGCTCTTGCATGACTGTATTTACTCATACCAACTATTTTCAAATTTGAAGGATGGAATTGAAACTCCAATGGCGCAACAGGTATGTTTTAAACCTGTTTCTTTAACTGGTTTGCTGTTGTAACCTGCTCTATGTTGATTTCAGTTTCAATTGAATAAACAGTTATGTTCTCATGTCATGCACATTACAAGTGTTGTTATTGCTCTATAGTTACCCACACTTATATTCTGTCTATTCTGCTTTGTCTTGAACAAATATTATTTGAACTGTGTCTCTATCTTGATTTGGCAACAAAAACTAGAATGATATAGACCATAAAGTGACCATGGTACATAGATATATGTTTGTTTCATGTTGTTATCCTATCCACTTTACTACTGAACTCATTTACCAAAATGAGTTTCATATACAACATGGTAAACATGTGATGTGTCTGCTTGTTTCTCTTTTAGAATGCGGACAAAATATTGGAGAACAGTACCGCGTTATCCAATGGTAAATGAAGTAATGTAGATAAGGTTCAAGATAGTGAGACATCCCTGTTGGTCTCCAAGAAAGCTGATAAAAACTATCTTGACAACAGTGAGGGAACCCAAAAGTCCTGTCTTGATGTAGTGTTCGAGTTACTGGCCACTACTGCTGGCACAAGCTCTTCGAACTCGCTGCCTGAATCAGTTCGTTTTCTTGAGTCTCGACTTCAAGTTGAAAGACATCGATCAGATGTGCTGCGACAGGAAGCTGAAGGACTGAGGAAGTCCCTGCGGAATTCAGATGCATATTTTCTGGTGCAACAGCAAGCGCTGGAGGATTTAAGCGCCAAACAAGAGAAAGTTAATAAGCTTGCTAAGCATCTTGCCAGCATTATGGGTATCCAGGATATTGTATCTTGAGATCTTCTGAAGTGGTTTCAGTTTTGGATTTGTTTTGTTGTGGCGTTTATTTGCGTTGGTCGCCAACTTTGACAACCAGTGTATATGATATGCTGCTTTGTTCCCTATATTTGCATTGGTGGCAAACTTTGATGCCCAGTGGATGTAATATGTGTAATAGCCGTGATAGCCTAGCATTAGTTGCTTGCTTATTTATTTCCTTGTTGTCTTGTTTATTTGTTTGCTTGTAGTCATTGCAGTTCTTTTTCCGTAGTTAGCTAGTGGCTGCAATAACCTATTTTCTAAAACTAGGCCACAATAACCATGGGCTAATATTTACTGTAGTGACACTGGGCCTCCTACTGGCTGTAGAAACAGTGGGCCTTCTACGGGCCGTAGAAACAATGGGCCTTCTGCGGGCCGTATTATCAATGGGCCTTATACGGGCCGTATAATCGATTGGCCAAACATGATCCAAACAGATCGCATTATGGCCGTAAACGGGCTAGAGTTGGAATCATCTGTTCATGGGCCGACCATGACGGGCCATCGTTAATAGGCCGTATTTGATGATGCCATGAAATCAGCCCAACGTATTAACGGACCACAAACGGCCGACTGTAACCAGGGGCTGAATTTGGCCCACAAGCAGAAAATGACAGTAACGGGCCGTAAGTAAACGAATGCTGGAAATGAGCCCAAGAATAAATGGGCTCTAAGAAGGCCGAAAGATAACATGGGCTGGAAACGGCCCAACGGAATAACGGGCCGTTAATGGGTATAAAGTGTGATACACTGTTCATTACGGGCCAGTTTCACCACGGGCCGTTAATGAGTGTAAAGTGATACACTGTTCAATACGGGCCAGTTTCACCACGGGCCGTTAGTAGGCCAAGAGTTACATAGGGCCTCATATGGGCCGAAAGACGTCATGGGCCATACATGGGCCAGAAGTGAAAACGGGCTGGAATCATATTGGATGGCCCAGATGACGCTACTAGGCCTAATTCGGATAGGGCGTAACGGGCCTTGGGTTAGCGGGCTGTAAATGGGCTATATTCGAACAGGCCATTAACAAGCTTTCCATGGGCCGGCCCACCAGCTTTTGACCAAGTCAAACATGCCGGCCTTTTCACAGGAATGGGCCTCTGTTGGGCCGTGCCACGTGTCGACGTATCATAGGCGCCTTCCGTCCAATGAGTGGTTGACATCTGTCCCAACGATGAGCCGACACGTGTTTCCTCCGGCCAATGATGATTTTACACGTGGAAAATCCCCATTGGTCGGGGCTGTTAACGGGTTATCGGATCCAAAACCCGACCCGATAGCTTAACGGTGTTCCGTTACGGTGGATGCCACGTGTCGGTCACCATTGACGAAAGCACTTCTGTGACGCGCGATTTATCATCATGGAAGTGGACACTTCCGTGATGATAATTTTGGTAATGTCATGGAACACTTCTATGACAGCACAGGTATGACTATCTTGATTCTGTCATAAATTTATCATGGATGTACATGCATGACAAAAAAAGTGACCTACTCAAACACGTATCATCACAGAAGTGTATTTTTTTTGTAGTGCATGTAGCGACGGACGTGCTCGTCCTCCTCGCTGACACGGTGACGTACCACCTCCGCGGTGTCCGGAAGCCTTGGTACCGTCACTGGCCCACGCGACCGCCACCAAACAAGGATCGGGTCAACGACGGGCTGGCTCCTCACCAACCTACGCCCCCTGGAAGGTAGCACATCCCAAAACCATCCCGGCGGAGCCCAGTCCCGGACATGGCCCCTCTAATCAAACCGGCCTCCTCCGCCGAGTCGATGACGAGGATGCGGGATAGGCATCGTCGAGGTCGATGCGGGAATAATTGCTTTAACTAAAAAAATAAACTAGTTCTATTAATTTTCTTGCTAAAAATAAACTACTTATATAGTAAAATAAACTAGTCTTATTAAATCAAGTACTTCAACTACTAAGCACTTGCTATAAAATGAATAAAGTGGTACTTACTAAAAATAAACTACTTCTATATATAGTAAAATAAAGTAGTTTTATTAAATCAACTAGTTCAACTACTAATTAATTAAGCACATTCTAACCGTTATCGCGGAGTGGGTATATCGACAATGACATACCCGATAAAAAAATAAGAAGAGGAAGAAGACGAAAAAAAAGAGGAGAAGAAGAAAGGAATAGAGAAGGAGATCGAAGAAAAAAAGAAAAAAAAAAGAGGAGAAGAAGAAGGAATAGAGGAGAAGAAGATTCTTCTCCTCTATTCCTTCTTCTTCTCCTCTTTTTTTTCTTCTTTTTCATCTTCTTATTTATTTCTCCTCTTGTTCGTATTCTTCTTCTTCTTCTCCTTCTTCCTCTTCTTATTTTCCTTTTTTCTCTCATTTTTCTTCTAAATATGAACATATACATAAATGACTTTGATCATACACAATTTTCCTATACATACAGAATATGAACATATACATAAATTGACAAAGAAAATTCTATGAACAAAAAAATCATAAAAATTCTATGAACAAAAATACAACAGAAAAAAAATCATAAAAATTCTATGAACAAAATTACAACAGAAAAAATCATAAAAATTCTATGAAAAAATTGACATATTCTTTGCATATGAACATACAAACATTTGCATATTCAACAATAATATCACCAAAAAAATCTAAACTACACATCTAAATTAATACAACTAAATTACAACAACTAAATTAACTACACATCTAAACTACACATCCAAATTAATACAACTAAATTACAACATCTATATATAGGGGCGCGGCGGCACGGCGGCAGCGGCGACGGCCATTACAGGGAGGAGGAGGAGGGGATCGGCGGGCAGCGCTCATAGGGTGTGCGGCGACAGCGACGAGGAGGCAGGGCCGGCGGCGTCGAGGCAGGGGTGGCGCGGGGCGGCGCGGGACGGCGTCGGGGCGGCACGTCGGAGGCAGGGTGACGACGGCGAGACAAGGGGGGCAGCCTCGCGGCGTCGCGGCGGGGGAATGAGGAACTGAACGAAAAATTTACAAGTCCTGCTTATATAGACGAGGCATTGGAACCGGTTCATGGCACCAACCGGGACCAATGCCCCTTTAGTCCCGGTTGGTGCCACCAGCCGAGACCAAAGGTCAGTTTTCGGCAGCCCAAAAGGCGGAAAGTGGCTGCGTTTGGTCCCGGTTCGTGGCACCAACCGGTACCAAAGGGAGGCATTCGTACCAGTTTGTGCCACGAACCGGTTCCAATGCCCCCTTTAGTCCCGGTTGGTGGCACCAACCGGGACCAAAGGCCTCGTTCTGCCTGTGCCCAAATGTTTAGTCCCACCTTGCTAGCTGAGAGGGGCGCGCAGTGGTTTATAAGCCCCACTGCCGCACCCCTCTCGAGCTCCTCTCCATTGCAGGCTTTCGGACCTAATTGACACTGGTATGCCCGATGGGCTTACAGGGCCTTCTGCGGGCCTGAATCCTGGCCCATGGATGGGTTTCTAGTCGTATTCAGACCGTGGAGGCCGAGTAGTTGGCATATTTTTTATTTTTTCCCTGTTTTTTTGTTTTATTTTTTTCTTTATTTATTTTGTTTTGTTTCTACTTACAAAAAAACTTATTTTATTTTATTTTATTTTGTTTCTAATTACTTACTTATTATGTAATTTGGTATTAACATTTCTAACAAAAAAGTTCTTTATGAAAATTCTTTTTGCTTTTAATGATTTTGAACAGAAAATACTTTGATAATTTTAGTTGCATCAATTTTATATGTAATTTTAGTTTCAATAATACTAGAGGTTGCTTATAATGTTTTGAACAGAAAATACATTGATAATTTTAGTTTCATAAATTTTATTTATGTTATTAAAGTTTATTTTATTTTATTTTGTTTCTACTTATATATTTTATTAAAGTTTATATCATTTTGTTTCTAATTACTTATTTAATTTATTTTATGATAATTCTTTTTGCTATTAAAGTTTGTAACAAAAAAGTTCTTTATGAAAATTCTATATAATTTTAGTTGCATAAATTCTATATAATTTTAGTTTCAATAATACTAGAGGTTTATAAAATGCAACATTCAAAGCATTTCAACAAAACGGACAATCTGTTTCGAGATATGAGGGTTTCATACGGAAACTCGTTTGTTACAACATGCATTTCAAATGAACTAGGAAAAGGTTGAAAGTTGGCATGGTATCATCATAATAGTTGTGGACAGAAAATCTTCACTTTTTCTTCGCTTGTGTGCTTTTCTTATTGCGCCATAACCATGGATAATCTTCATCGTCTATCTGGATGCTTGGGTCAGCCTTAACTTTAAAGGGAGGAATTTCATGAAACTTTTCATAATCTTCGGACATGTCTGTCTTGCCCTCCACTCCCATGATGTCCCTTTTTCCTGAAAGAACTATGTGGCGCTTTGGCTCATCATATGATGTATTCGCTTCCTTATCTTTTCTTTTTCTCGGTTTGGTAGACATGTCCTTCACGTAGATAACCAGTGCCACATCATTGGCTAGGACGAATGGTTCGTCGGTGTACCCAAGATTGTTCAGATCCACTGTTGTCATTCCGTACTGTGGGTCTACCTGTACCCCGCCTCCTGACAGATTGACCCATTTGCAGTTAAACAAAGGGACCTTAAAATCATGTCCGTAGTCAAGTTCCCATATGTCCACTATGTAACCATAATATGTGTCCTTTCCCCTCTCGGTTGCTGCATCAAAGCGGACACCGCTGTTTTGGTTGGTGCTCTTTTGATCTTGGGCGATCGTGTAAAATGTATTCCCATTTATCTCGTATCCTTTGTAAGTCAATACAATCGAAGATGGTCCCCTGGACAACAAGTACAACTCATCACAAACAGTGTTGTCACCTCTGAGACGTGTTTCCAACCAACTGCTGAAAGTCATGATGTGTTCACATGTAATCCAGTCGTCACACTGCTCCGGGTGTTTGGAGCACGGACTATTCATCGACATACGGGGTCACCAAGGTAGAGTTCTCTAGAACTATGTAGTGTGCTTGAGACCAAGAATGCATGTCCCTGCATATTATTGAGTCCGCTCCTAGCGTGCCTTTTCCAGCCAGTCTCCCATCATACTGCGATTTAGGGAGACCTATCTTCTTAAGGCCAGGAATGAAGACAACAGAAAACCCAATGACATCCTCTGTTTGATGGCCCATGGAGATGCTTCCTTCTGGCCTAGCACGGTTACGGGCATATTTCTTAAGGACTCCCATGAACCTCTCAAAGGGGAACATATTGTGTAGAAATACGAGGCCCAGAATGAAAATCTCGTCGACTAGATGAACTAGAACGTGTGTCATGATATTGAAGAAGGATGGTGGGAACACCAGCTCGAAACTGACAAGACATTGCGCCACATCACTCCTTAGCCTTGGTATGATTTCTGGATTGATCACCTTCTGAGAGATTGCATTGAGGAATGCACATAGCTTCACAATGGCTAATCGGACGTTTTCCGATAGAAGCCCCCTCAATGCAACCGAAAGCAGTTGCGTCATAATCACGTGGCAGTCATGAGACTTTAGGTTCTGGAACTTTTTCTCTGGCATATTTATTATTCCCTTTATATTCGACGAGAAGCCAGTCGGGACCTTCATACTGAGCAGGCATTCAAAAAAGATTTCCTTCTCTTCTTTGGTAAGAGCGTAGCTGGCAGGACCTTCATACTGCTTTGGAGGCATGCCATCTTTTTCGTGCAAACGTTGCAGGTCCTCCCGTGCCTCAGGTGTATCTTTTGTCTTCCCATACACGCCCAAGAATCCTAACAGGTTCACGCAAAGGTTCTTCGTCACGTGCATCACGTTGATTGAAGAGCGTACATCTAGCTCTTTCCAGTAGGGTAGGTCCCAAAATATAGATTTCTTCTTCCACATGGGTGCGCATCCCTCAGCGTCATTTGGAACAGCTAGTCCGCCGGGACCCTTTCCAAATAGTACGTGTAAATCAGAGACCATATCAAGTACATGATCACCGGTACACATGGCGGGCTTCTTCCGGTGATCTACCTCCCCTTTGAAATGCTTGCCTTTCTTTCGACATTGATGGTTGGTCAGGAGAAATCGACGATGGCCCAGGTACACATTCTTCCTGCATCTGTCCAGGTATATACTTTCGGTGTCAGCTAAACAGTGTGTGCATGCGTGGTATCCCTTGTTTGTCTGTCCTGAAAGGTTACTGAGAGTGGGCCAATCGTTGATGGTTACAAACAGCAACGCATGTAGGTTAAATTCCACCTGTTTGTGCTCATCCCACGCACGTACACCGTTTCCATTCCACAGCTGTAAAAGTTCTTCAACTAGTGGCCTTAGGTACACATCAATGTCATTGCCGGGTTGCTTAGGGCCTTGGATGAGAATTGGCATCATAATGAACTTCCGCTTCATGCACATCCAAGGAGGAAGGTTATACATACATAGAGTCACAGGCCAGGTGTTGTGATTGCTGCTCTGCTCCCCGAAAGGATTAATGCCATCCGCTCTTAAACCAAACCATACGTTCCTTGGGTCACCTGCAAACTGAGCCCAGTACTTTCTCTCGATTTTTCTCCACTGCGACCCGTCAGCGGGTGCTCTCAACTTCCTGTCTTTCTTACGGTCCTCACTGTGCCATCGCATCAACTTGGCATGCTCTTTGTTTCTGAACAGTCGTTTCAACCGTGGTATTATAGGAGCATACCACATCACCTTCGCAGGAACCCTCTTCCTGCGGGGCTCGCCCTCAACATCACCAGGGTCATCTCGTCTGCTCTTATACCGCAATGCACCGCATACTGGGCATGCATTCAAATCCTTGTACGCACCACGGTAGAGGATGCAGTCATTAGGGCATGCATGTATCTTCTCCACCTCCAATCCTAGAGGGCATATGACCTTCTTTGTTGCGTATGTACTGCTGGGCAATTCCATATCCTTTGGAAGCTTCTTCTTCAATATTTTCAGTAGCTTCTCAAATCCTTTGTCAGGCACAGCATTCTATGCCTTCCACTGCAGCAATTCCAGTACGGTAACGAGCTTTGTGTTGCCATCTTCACAATTGGGGTACAACCCTTTTTTGTGATCCTCAAACATGCGATCGAACTTTAGCTTCTCCTTTTCACTTTCGCACTTTTCCCTTGCATCAACAATGACCCGGCGGAGATCATCATCGGGCACATCGTCTGGTTACTCTTGATCTTCAGCTTCCTCTTGATCTTCAGCTTCCCCCGTTGCAGCATCACTGTATTCAGGGGGCACATAGTTGTCATCGTCCTCTTCTTCTTCGTTGTCTTCCATCATAACCCCTATTTCTCCGTGCTTCGTCCAAACATTATAGTGTGGCATGAAACCCTTATAAAGCAGGTGGGTGTGAAGGATTTTCTTGTCGGAGTAAGACCTCATATTCCCACAATCAGGGCATGGACAACACATAAAACCATTCTACTTGTTTTCCTCAGCCACTTCGAGAAATTTACGCATGCCCTTAATGTACTTGGAGGTGTGTCTGTCACCGTACATCCATTGCCGGTTCATCTGCGTGCATTATATATAATTATGTGTGTCAAAAGCAAGAAAATTAGACGAGTATCTATGTAAAGTAAGATTTTTTTTCTTTCAGAAAGAAGATAAGAACAAGAGGCTCACCACGGTTGTGCCGGCGACGAGATCGGCGCGGGCGATCGACGGCGGTGAAGACGAGGACGGGATGTGACAGACTGCTAAACCTACACAAATCTCAGAAAAAATGGAGCTCCGAGGTCGAGCTTCGAGAGGAGAAAGCTTAACTAATGTGGCTCGGGCATTTCATCGAACACCTCACATGCATAAGAGGTGAGCTAGAGAACCCAAATGCCCTTCCTCGCCGGCCAGCAATAAACAGAGCACTGTGGAGTGCTCTGCTAGCCGGCGATGGGGTATATATAGGAAACTCATTTGTCCCGGTTCGTGGTTGGAACCGGGACTAAAGCCCAGCCTTCTGTCCCGGTTCGAGCCAAGAACCGGGACCTATGTTTGTGGGCCAGGAGCGAGGCCCATTAGTCCCGGTTCGTGCCAAGAACCGGGACAAATGGGCCCAGACGAACCGGGACCAATGCCCACGAGGCCCCGGCCGGCCCCCTGGGCTCACGAACCGGGATGAATGCATCCATTGGTCCCGGTTCGTGGCAGAACCGGGACTAATGGGCTGGCCAGGCCCGAACGAAAGCCCCCTTTTCTACTAGTGCCCCGAGCACTCGACCGCAATAGTCAGCCGAGACAAAACCACGACACTGTACCTCAATGCAATCAAAAGGCGCCGGCCAACCAGGACTGCACAACACCGCGACACCACCGATGTCATGGGGTATAGACTGCACAACGCCGCAACACCACGTGTGTCATGGGGTACATACTGCACAACACCGCAACAACACCATGTCATAGGGTACAGACTGCACAACGCCGTGACACCACCAGTGTCATGGGGTACAGTCAAAAGGTCACGTCAGGCTGAGACGGTGCCACGGCACCTATATGTCGCCGGTGTAGTCAAAGGACATCACCAAGCAGAGAACGCCCCAAAGTACACCCAAGCCATCGCGATGAACCGAGGGATGAAGACAACGCCATCAAGATGGAAACGATGTGAAGCGTCGCCGCTGTCTCGGCCAGCAGCAGCTGCCGACCATGGATTTCTCCCATCCCCGGTCACATCCTTCATGCAAAGAGCATCGCAGAGCAGCCGCCAACAGCGCCGGGTAGCGCATAAACAGGCGGCCCCAGATCCAGGTGAATCCAACCGGCAGAGCGACGCCGGTAGGCACCTTGACTCCGAGGGCACCAGTGAAGACCACCGGTGAGGCGCCCCCAGCAAGAAAAGCCACGACCAGCGGCAGCCAACCGAGGGAGAAATGGGAGGTGGAGGGCTCCATGGCAGGAGCCACGACGCCACCTTCGTTGGCGAGCGAACGCAGAAGCACGACGACGACAGAACAGGGGGTGGAGGAGGAGGAAGACGCGGCGCACAGCAGTAGACGGTAATGAGTGGTTGAGGGTGGAAGGCGTCGGAGGCCGGCGAGAAGATGCCGAGCAGGGGGACGGGGGCGTAGTGCCCAGCCACGAGGCAACTGCGGATGGATCCTCCGCCGACACAGCCACCAGGGGCCGAGCGCGACAGCCACACGAGGCGACGGAAGCCCACAGCAGCGGCAGACCGGGCGAATCTGAAGGGGGGCGGGGCAGATCTGCAGGTGGGATGCCAGATCCAGCGGGGGCCGACAGAGATGGTTGCCAGGTGAAGAGGGGCCGCGGGACGAGGCGCAGGCGCGCGGGGGATGGATCCCGCCACCACCAGCCGTCGCCAGGCTTTGCCCGAAGTCGTTTGCCGGTGGCGGCGGGATGTGGTGGCTGGCGAGCTACCTGTGGCGACGGTTGGTGGGGGCGCCCGCCCGAGTCGCCTTCGAGAAGACGACGCGGGGGTGGGGGGGCACGAAAGTGTTACATTGGGAACAAAAATTTAAAGTTGGTGTTAGATAGGGAAGAAACATTTCTCCAGTGTTAAATAGGGAAATAAATTTAAAACAGTGTTAAATAAGGAATTATTTCCTCTTTCATCTGCTGGATACCCACCAAGTGCTAGTAAACAACAACATGCTACACTTAAAATACAGTAATATTTGTGGACAAATTAAAAAATGGAAGAACAAACAAATAGATGTAATATTTTCATCAATCACATGCTTAAAATGTAGTATATGTTTATATATGCATTTTGTTGTTTACACAACAGAGAGAAGCAATGGTTACGCAGTACACTTCTGCACTGAATGATCAAGTATTGGAGGATGATAAAAGGCCAAAATAGAGACTTCACAGTTTCATCACTAGGTGATGGCTTTCGGCAAGAAGCTATTTTTTTTTCTTCAGAAAAATGTTATTAGGAAAACAGAATAATTGCCACTTACAGAAAAGAGAAAATATTAAACTATCCATCCAATAAACAACCAGCCACACTGAAGCACTGCAACTCCATCAGTAAAACTTGCAACATATCCAAGAAATATCTCTCTGCAGAAAATAATAGATTGAATAAAACAGTATTAGAGAACAGAGGTATTCTATATTAACCATGGGCTCACGGGTATGAAAGTGGCTCTTAACAAAAGATCATAGCAGTACACGACTGTGCCATGGATGAGCAGAGCAACCCAATCATGTCCAAGCTTGATGGTTTCTTTTGTAACGAGGATTGGGACATCACTTTTGACAAGCATATCCTCCATGCCCTATCATCGTCCCTCTCGGATCATTGCCCGCTTCTGTTAGCTAACGATGATGGCCCAAGACGCCCGAAGACTTTTCGCTTCGAGAACTTCTGGACAAGCATGCCCGGCTTCCAGCAAACCGTCCAGGAGGCTTGGAACGAGCCCTCCACGCACTCTGAAGCATACCAAAGGCTCTTCCACAAGCTAAAGCGCACTAGCCAAAGACTACGGGCCTGGAGCAAGACCCTCTTCTCCCTGGACAAAGTCCAGCTACACATGGCCCTGGAGATTATCTTACGCCTTGATGAGGCCCAAGACCTGCGAGAGCTTAGTGCGGAGGAGGCGGACCTTCGGAAAAGACTGAAAAGAAGAGTGGTCGGGCTGGCTGTGTTGGAAAGAGCGAGAAAGAAGCAGAACTCGCGGATATCGAATATCAAAGAGGGGGATGCAAACACCCGTTACTTCCATCTTCGGATCAACGGGAGGCGTCGGAAGAACCTTATCCGTCGACTCAAACATGGAAATGGCTGGGTGACTAGTCATGAGCATAAAAGCAACATTTTCCAGACGCATTTCGCCAACATTATCAAGAAGGACTCGCCACGCCCAAAAACGATCAACCGGGGCGCCTTCCCTCCTCCGACCTTGGGGTGCCCATAACAGAGGATGAGGTCATGGATGCTCTCTCTGCCCTTCCTGGAGACAAGGCCCCGGCCGGATGGCTTCACTGGGAAATTCTTCAAGGTTTGCTGGGACACTATCAAACAGGATGTCATGCTTGTGATTAACAAGTTCTCAGATCTGCATGCAGAAAACTTCCACTGGCTCAACTCGGCGAATATCGCCCTCATCCCCAAGAAGGATGGCGCTGAAGACATCTCGGACTTCAGACCCATCAGCCTGATACATGCTGTTGCAAAGCTCATTGCCAAAGTCCTTGCTACTCGGCTGGCCCGCCACATGAACAATATCGCCTCCATTGTGCAAAGCGCTTTCATTAAAACGAGAAGCATCCACAACAACTTTCTGTACGTTTGGAACTTGGCCAGGAAATTCCATCGCAAAAAACTCCTATGCTCCTCTTCAAGATGGATATTAAGAAGGCTTTCGACTCGATCAAGTGGGATTACCTTATGGAACTGCTGGCCCACCATGGCTTCCCAAGTCGGTTCAGAGGGTGGGTCCCGGCCCTCCTATCCACGGCCTCCTCCAGAGTTCTGCTAAATGGTATTGCCGGTGATCCGATCAAGCATGGATGTGGCCTTCGGCAGGGTGACCCCCTCTCGCCCCTGCTCTTCGTGCTCCCTATTGACCCGCTGCACCGCATCCTGGAAAAGGCTACCACCCAGGGCCACCTTCATCCGCTTAGCAGCCACTTCACGGGCATTAGAGCTTCACTATATGCCGACAACGCGGCGGTTTTCTGTGCCCCTCTCAAGGAGGATGTTAGTTTCATTACCAACACGCTCTCCTCCTTCGGTGAATCAACCGGCCTCGTCACCAACTGTGCGAAGAGCTTGGTTGCCCCTATCCAGTGCGAAGGCCTGGACCTTGACGACATTCTGCAGTATTTCCTGGCATGCCGATCATCCTTCCTAGTCCGCTACTTAGGCCTTCCGCTTGCGATTCGGTGGCTTAAGAGGATCCATTTGCAGCACCTCGAAGACAAAGCGGCCGGGAAGCTTGCACCGTGGAGAGGGAGACATGTGGCTATTGCTGGCCGTATGACCTTGGCTAAAGCGGTCCTCACGGTTGTGGCCATCTACCATATCACTCTGCTGGACCTCCCGGTGGAGGTGCTACAGAAGCTAGATAGCCTGTGAAGAGCCTACCTCTGGGAGGGAACGGACTCTGTGTCCGGCGGCAAGTGAAAAATTAACTGGGAGCAAGTTTGCAGACCCAAGCATTTTGGGGGCCTGGGAATTCTCAATCTGAAAAAGTTCGCCACCGCGCTCCGTCTTAGATGGCTTTGGCTGGAGTGGGATGACCCGCCAAGGGTTTGGTGCAGTACAGAGATCCCTTGTGGCAAGGAAGATCGCGACATTTTTGCATCCGCCACCAAGGTCACTATTGGTGATGGCACAAAGGCCAAATTCTGGGAGTCACCTTGGTTGGATGGTGTCCTCCCCAAATACATTGCCCCAAAAAAAATTTAGCTATCAAGAAAAAAGTGCATCACTGTTGCCTCGGCCATCAGAGACGATAACTGGGTCAGCTTGATTGATATAAGCGCGGGACTATCTCTGGATCATCTTGAACAATTTTTCGCTCTATGGAGCAAGCTATTGCCCGTCAACCTACAGCCTGGTGTCTCGGACACCATCCTATGAAAGCTCTTCAATGATGTGTTAGAGTTGTGTCGAATATAGTGTACAAAGTAGGTTACAGTTGGACTTGTAGTTGTATTGTGTTTAGATAGGATATGGAGTCGTGTCCTAGTAGGACACTTGTATCCTAGGCCTCTCATATATAGCGGGGCTAGACACACGATGTAACCTATGCCAACATAATAGCACCGGAACGCAGGGGAAGCCGGCGGCTTGTGCCGGTGTCCAGGGTGACCGGGTGCGGTATTGTAGCGGTGTCATGGGGAGGAGCGCCCATAGTCAGGCCCCGGGGATGTAGCCATATTAGTGAACCTCGTTAACAAATCTCGGTATCGTGCTCGTGTGATTGCTTGGTCCTCGAATGATCGATGGTATGCCTCGGATTTATTCTAACAAGTGGTATCAGAGCTAGGTTGTCCGGAGGTTCTGGTGTGTTGATCTAGAGCAAAGATTGTTCGAGAGTTGGGCGAGTACGACGGCAGTAGATTGGATCAATCCGATCGGGAGTAACTCGATGGCGGCTGCAAGCGGGTCACGCACGGACCAGGAGGTGTCGCTGGGTCGAGGCGCGGTCGAGCAAACCGCAACAGCAGGAGTTGTCGGTCTCTTGGAGTCGACCAGATCGATTGAGATGCGGCGGCAGGAGCCTGTCAGGTGTGCTTGCGCGAGCAATCCAGCAAGTAGTCGGGCCAACGGGCGAGGAGTACGCACGCATGGGTAGAGTCCAGCAATCCGGGCATGCAGGTGACCTATGCAGGCTGCATTGAAAGGCCCTGATGCGTGGAGCTGCAGTGAAGATTTGTTTTGGAAACAAAAGGAGACCGAGTCTCCATAGTACACGGACAGGCAGGCAATCAGTCAGCGGCAAAGATCCGTCAAGCGCGTCCATCAGAAGTACTACTTGCGTAGCCGTTGCAAGGCAAAGGCAACTAGCCAGCATTAAAAATTTGTGTCAAGGGAGCTACGTGGAAAGCTTAAATTATTTTTTTACGGGTTCGGTCATACGAAGAACCATGGCGCCAATGAATACTTGGTTTGAGGTGGAGAAGTTCAACGGGACAGAAAACCTTGGGTTATGACAGACAAGGGTGGAAAATTTGTTGGCACAACAGAGATGCTTGAAGGCGTTGCGGGAAGTCATGTCAACTGAGATGGAATTACGTAATGGATGGAAATTCGTGAAAGATGATTTGGGAGCCTTGAGCGTGTTGTTGCAGTCGGACAAGTTCGGCTGGGTCGGACTAGATAGTCTGACGGATCGACGTGAGTCGGTTGGTACAGAAGACGGTGGTGGGATCGGCGGCGATGACATAGGACCGTAATGCTGATGGTGACCGACTTCTGGGGTGTGGAAACATGTGGCGCGGGCCTGAAGGCTTGTGTGGCTTCGACAAGACTATGGCGCAGGGTTGATTTAAGGTGGTGTATACACGGAGCTTGAAGTCGATGAGGCACAGGGGTGGATTGATCATCTACCATGGAGTCATGTTGAAGGTGGAGCTGGATTGAGGGGCTACGGTGTAAGGATCCAGAGAATCGAAGCCTATTCAGCGGGAAAAGCGAGTGACATGCAGTTCGGACTGGAGCCCAGTGGTCTGATGGAAGCGTGAAACTCGTCATCGGTCGGTGATGATCGGTGGTACTCTGCAGTGGGGTTGAGTGGTGTGGGTTTGCGACCCTTGAGACTCGACCTGGACAGCGGAGGCTCGACGCGGTAATAACGGCGAGGCGTGCGGTATGCACGGGACATGGAGACGGGCCAGGGCTCTGGTGGTCATACATGTGGTGAGGCAACTGCGGATTTGACTCGGGATGACTACAAGCAATGGTGAAATTCTTTCAAGTTTCAGACAGACAGTCAAGAAAGGAGCGGTGATGTTGAATTCAGGTAACTCTTATGTGTGACACCCAATATGTGAGTTGTCCATTTTCACGCAGGTCAATGATCAGTGTGTGATGGCGTTGGACTGATACTCTGAAAGTTGGGAGCACAAACTAGAGTAACAAGGAACTTAATTTTGCTCGAATGTTGACTGTGGTCATGAAAAGAAGGGACTACAAGTTGCAGGTGGAGTCATATGGGGTCTTTGGAGTAGCAGCGGTACTCATGGGGTAAGCTCAAGGCCAATGTATATGGAAGTTTGACGCATGGACAAATTCAAGGTGGTGGAGAATATTCGCCAAGGTGGAGTTTGTTAGAGTTGTGTCGAATATAGTGTACAAAGTAGGTTACAGTTGGATTTGTAGTTTTATTGTGTTTAGATAGGATATGGAGTCGTGTCCTAGTAGGACACTTGTATCCTAGGCCTCTCATATATAGCGGGGCTAGACACACGATGTAACCTATGCCAACATAATAGCACCGGGACGCAGGGGAAGCCGGCGGCTTATGCCGGTGTCCAGGGCGACCGGGTGCGGTATTGTAGCGGTGTCATGGGGAGGAGCGCCCATAGTCAGGCCCCGGGGATGTAGCCATATTGATGAACCTCGTTAACAAATCTCGGTATCGTGCTCGTGTGATTGCTTGGTCCTCAAATGATCGATGGTATGCCTCGGATTTATTCTAACATGATGGATGCTACTCCGCCAAGACGGCCTACTTGGCGCAATTCGCTGGCCTTGTTCAGTCCAACTTACAAACTATTGTCTGGAAGGCTTGGGGCCCCCCAAAATGCAATTTTTTTGCATGGTTGGTAACACAAAATAGGATCTGGACGGCGGACCGACTTCAACGCCGTGGGTGGCCAAACTGCGACCGTTGCCCGCATTGCAACCAAGTTCAAGAATCCGCGGCACACCTCCTGTTCAAGTGTCGCTTCTCCATCCGAGTTTGGAAGGAGGTTCTTGCATGGCTGCACCTTGAGGTTGACATCGCCCTTTGGATGAACTATGCCACTGTAAGATCTTGGTGGGAGGAGGTCCTCGCCAACAACGCGCAACCACGGAAAGCCTTGGCCTCAATCCTCCATCTTGTTAGCTGGGAGATTTGGAAGGAGCGAAATGCACGCGTGTTCAGGACCAAGGCAGCACCGGTCGCAGTGATCGTGCAGATGATTAAGGAGGAGGCTTCTATCTGGGCTCTGGCAGGAGCCAGGCATTTGCGTAACTTGATGCCGCGAGAGTAGACCTTTGCCCCTTTTCCGCTTTTGCGGGGCTGTGTTGTAACAAACTCTTCTCCTTATTTAATGAAAATGGCAAATCTTTTTCCTCGTCTCAAAAAAAAGTAGTGTATATTTGAACGTTTACTTAGAAACAGAACATACTCCCTCTCTTCCTAAATATAGGTCTTTAGAGATTCCAACGCGGACCACATACAGAGCAAAAAGAGTGAATCTACACTCTACAATATGTCTATATACATCCATATGTGGTCCTTATTAAAATCTCTAGAAAGACTTATTATTTAGGAATGGAGGGAGTAATATGCATAAATATACAGGCACAGAAGTTGTTCTTGATGGACGATTACAACAGTACATAGCTATTTCTTCTAGGGATAGCATGACATAGGCACAAAAGTGGTATTTGCTAAACCTTTGAACTTCATAGTGTTACACGAGCAGCAAGCTTGTGAAGGAGTACCCTAACTGGAACGCTTTTTAATATCGATGTACATGGTCCATAGGCCAGGTGTTGCTTCATTGGACAGTGTCCATGGATCTGCAAGGCTTAGTGGCAGCTGTTTGATTCTCAGATGGCAAGGAATGTATGTCATCTTTGTGCACCAGACTGAACACTTGACTGTAATTTATTTTCCATGTGGTCGACGGCTGTCTCTGGGTACTGTGGTGTGCGCTTTTATACTATACTAAAGGAGCTAACAATGTATTGTTCTATTATTTTTGGTGTGCACAGGCTGCAACACGGTGTCTCCAGTTTAGCTGATTTTGTGACAGTGTATGCGGCGGATCCAAACTATGGTGTCCATGGCTCGATCATGACTTAACTGGTGGTTATCTCTGTGGACAGTAAGTGTTGCAGCGTTGTTAACAATGTGTGTTCTGCAGCCAGCCGTGTAACCGAGAGCAGAAATGCTGATTCAGTGAGCTTTCGTCAGCATTCCTGACCCTTACGCAGACAAATGAAGTATCATCAAGTGAGGCATGTACGCTCTCTAGTGTACTGAGAGGGGATCCTCCTCATGGGGTTAATATGACCATCTGAGAAAACTTGGAAATAAGTTGTTTGTCTAGTCATTTGAAAGAGATGAAGCATTCTGCTGAAACTTGAGTTGATGTTGTTGCCTGGCTATTCACAATGAATTCATTTATACGCCCTGTAAATGCCAAGCAACAGTGATGATGTGGTTTCTAGCCCATGAGTGGCGTTTGGTGCGTTGAGGCGTTTCTACCTGACACTGATGGAGAGTGCAACTGGAAGCAGGAGTCGAACCGTGTGCCTCGGGGGGAATAGTTGCAGCGTCCAATTATCATGCTAGGGCTTTGGAAGCCCTTCACCATGTAACTTGTTACCTACATGGTCCGGCGATCAAGGTACGGGGGTGCTCTCTTCTTTCATCAGGTGCATGCATGATGCTACGACGACGTGTGGTTTTGGTAAACAGTCGTACTAGTGTGGTCATGGTGACTACATTTTACCCCCCTCTGAGAGGGAGCACCCTTCCTCTTTCCTATCATATCTATGTCTCTACTCCCACTCCTTGCTAGTGCCCTTGTGGCATTCGCTAACATTGGGCTAGAAGTATTCATGAAACCTCCCATTCCTAATTATACACCTAGGCATAACTCATCGAGCAACGCAAAAGAGTGTGTGTCTCAGTCCTCGCTCGATGTATAGTTATGTAGGAGGAGCGTTTTGAAACAATATATAGTCTAGAGATAGAAGCAAAGATGGTGGGTGTAATGCAATATGATTGCCACTCATCAATAAAAGATACACATCAAATCACACGAGATTTGAGATTATCCACGGCTGTGACAAGTATAATTACGATCACAAGGGTGAGAACAGATGTTCGAGTTACTTTCACTTCTCGGCCATAAAAATAATATTTACATTAAAGAACATGATTTAATTTACAAGTTATGTGACTCAAGTTAGTCGAATCTTTTTTTTCCTATGAATTAATGAGCTTTATTGATAAAAGTAATTAAGGTTACAATCACACTAAAAAGTTTCAACAAGGAAGGAGTTTTCCATGTAGTTGATAAAGCTTCCCCTCAGCTCATCAACTACATGGAGAACTCCATCAATACTAGTTCTTGATAGATCAGTAGATTCCACAACTTAGGGGATGTTTGGATTGTGACTATCTTTGTCATATATTTCCATTTGATTTTTGCCACACTTGCTACATTTGCCTTAGTTGAGTTGCTTAAATTGTTAGCCACACTTTGGCTTGCCTAAGGGAATCTTGCCACACTTTTTATGTCTATGACAATGTGGGGTTTACTGCTCATAAAAAAATCATTGCCTTAGATATGGCTAAAACCAAACACCTACCTAACTTGATCAAACTTGCCTAAGATTAGGTGTGGTAAAGTGTGGCAAGTTGTGGTTGGGAACCAAACAGCTACTTAATAACCTGTTGGGCGTCGCTCTCGACATGGACCTGTTGAAGCCCTCTTTTTACTACTAGCCTGTACGTGTCAACGGTTCAATCACTGTTTCTAAAAACAAAATAATTTATATCTAATGCATTATGACGAGTCTGGTCCTTTGATAAAATTATTCAAAAGTAATTATACCCGAAGCGTTCTACATGCTCCCTTAAACATTTTTCTTCTCCGGGGCGGCGATGCTGACGTCTTTTGATTTACATCAGCGACTTCTCGGTACTTCTTCTACAAGCTCCTAGGTTTCAACAAGTTTGCTCCGCTGGAACGGAGACCCAGAAGCGGCAACGAGCTAATGGATGCAGGAAGAAGACTTCGACGTCCACAAGGATCTGGATGTATTTTTCACTTTCTGTAAGGGTGCTTTAGAAGAGTCCGTGCTACTTAATTTATGGTCTTCGGCCTTTTCGCGGCCCCATAAAACCAGTCATCATGTAATTTCCATCTAATTAATTACATCTAATTATTGGAGCCTCTTTTAGAAAAAATAACATTTGAATTACCAATCCTGACATGTTAGGACTATGGAAGCCCTTCACCAAGTAACTTAATACCGTGATGAATTGGTGATGAAGGTGTCGGGGTGCTCTCTTCTTTCATCAGGTGGATACATGATCCTACGATGAAGCGGGGTTTTGGTAAACAGCCGTCCAAGTGTGATCTTTGTGACTACATCAGCCACCCTTTGGAGAGGAAGCACCCTTTCTCTCTGCTCTCCTATCTATGTCTCCACTCCCACTTCTTGCTAGTGCCCTTGTGGCATTTGCTATCATTTGGCTAAAAATATTCATAAAACCTCCCATTCCTAACCATACACTTGGACGTAACTCATCAAGCAATGCAAAAGAGTGCGAGAGAGATAGTGTGTCTCATTCCTGACTTGATGTATAGTTGTGTAGGAAGAATGTTTTAAGACAATATATAGTCTAGAGAAGAAGCAAATGTGGTGGGTGGAATGCAATATGAAATGCAACTCATCAATAAAAGATATACATCACATCGCATTAGATTTGAGATTACCCCCAGTAGTGAGAGCATTTACGGTCGGGCTCCCCAAACCTCACATATACGCCCGGGCGGACGGTTTGGTCACTGACCGGCCAAAAAAGTGTGACTCGGACGGACGCTTCATACATGCACTAAACACCCGGGCTGACTGACACCCTCATATCTAGCCCAAATCTAGAGCAGATACGGTGAGCCCCGGGTGCGTCCGCCATGTCGGATTGGGCCCACACTAGCCCACCCCGACTCCACATGCATTCGTCAGATCGAGCATTGGTAGATGATGATCTTGCAGAACATATGATCGCAACAAGAGAGCTGAGTGCAAAGTAATGGTTGCTTACAATGTTTGATTCACAGCCACATGCCACCCTCATAAGATTGGTAGTTACTTTGTGGGCCATTTGGACTATGAGAAGGAAAGCAATACATGAAGAAATTTACCAAACTCCTTTGGCGACACATTAGTTCATTGATCAATATATTGCTGGGTTGAAAAGCATTAAACGTCCATCAGGTGCGGTAGTTCATGCACCACCATGTGTCAATTGAGCACGCTTAGGCATGGATTCCTCCTCCGAGTGGGGTGGCAAAGATCAATGTTGATGGAGGGTTGGCGCGCAAATGGCATTGTTGGAGCATCTTCTGTTGTCTGCCATAATTATATGGGAGTGTTCCTAGGTTCCTTAGCAATGGTTTTCCCAGATATCGATGATCCCGCATGCCTTGAAGCTCTAGCATGTCGAGAAGCTCTAGCTCCGGCTCATGATCTTATGTTGGACAAAGTGGTTATCTCATGTGCTTGCAAGCCGGTAGTGGAGGAAATCAAGAATGAAACTAGTACAAGACAAGTAATCAGTCCTCGTGTCGCTCACTCCCTAGGGCGACATGGGCGGCGGCGCAGTCCCCTTCCATCGCTCCCCCTCCTCACTCCCCTCCCC
>NC_041392.1:116800076-116818180 GCF_002162155.2 Triticum dicoccoides | reverse complement strand
GGCAGCGGGACCTCTTCTTCCTGTGTCGTCTCTCGCGAGGGGGGGCTCGCGGCGGAGGGCGATGGATGACGGGCGGCGTGTGGTGATGGCGTCGGCCGCGGGCGGCGGCCTCGGTCCGGGCTCCGGCATGGCTTGGGCGTGGACGGCATGCGTGCGCGCGGTGGCGCTTGGTTCCGGATGTGTGCGTGGAACACGGTTTGACAGCCGGGCGCGGCAACGGCGGGCGTGGCGGTTGTGCTGCTCTGGAGCGTGAGGTGCGCTGCAGGTGGAGGAGCTGCTCGTCTGCACTGCTGCTTTGTTGGTGCGGCTCCGATCTAGATCTAGTGTGAACTAGCTCTTCGATCTGGGAGCTGCACTTCGCGTTGTGACTTTGGTGGCTGCGGTGGTGGTGGTCGCGGTGGTGCTGCGGTGGTGGACGGCGGCTACGGCCAGGGGGTGGTGAGTGTATCTGGTCATGATGGATCATGGGATCCCGTGGCCGGAGTGAGATCGGCCTCGGCAGGTGGTGGTCGATGGGCAGCGATCGATGGTTGCATGTGGTCATCTCCAGGAGAAATCCTTTGCTCCAGTCCTCTCCGGAGCCGGTGACGGCAGCGCCCGCGGGAGACGTGGTCTTTCTTGGAAGCTTCGCAGGCGAGGTGTGCTCCTCCTCCGCACGGCTTTGGCTCCGGAGGGAAACCTCAGATCTATTGGATCGGGAGATGGAGGCCTCTTCGCGTCTTTCTCTTCCTTGGGGGCATCGTCTCAGAGCCGGCCACGACTGGGAGACCGGTGGAAGGCGGCATCTTCGCCGTGGATGGGTGACATCTTTGCTGCGTGATTTGCTGAGGCGGGGTGCTGGTTTCTGTTTGGCAGCGATGATGGCGTCGCGAGGAGCTTGGGTCGCGTCGTGGACTTCGGTAGTCGGCTCTTCCCGGCGTGTCTGAGGTGCTCTTCCGTGGTTTGCGGAGGCACGTTCGGCGCAAGTCCTGCATATTTCCCTTGCGATGCTCGTCGTCAAAGTCGGAGCTGTCGGTCGCTTGCGCGTGTGGCCATCTGTTGGCATGTGCCGCCATGGTTTCTGCAGCTGTTTGTGTGTGGCTTCGATGATGGAGCTCTACGGTGAAGTCGGAGTCGCCTGTTCGAGGCAACTAGTGATGGCGATGACGCTTGCGACTCCTCGGCGGATGCCTTTCTTCTTTGCAGCTTCGTGTTCTATGTTGATGGCCAGGTTGGCCGGAGGTACCCATGTCATATGGGTTGGGTTGTACCGGTTTTAGCCCGGTTTTCCGTTAATTAACCAGGCAATTCTCTTTTTCTTAATCAATGAAAATGGCCAGTTTGTTGCCCCGTTTCATAAAAAAAATAGAAATAGTGGCAGGTATGGCGAAAGTACATTTCTACACCCAGGAGCAAATGCTCCTGGTGTGAACAGTAACATCAAAAAAATAGAAAAATTATTCAAAAAATTCTGGAATTTTTTTGTGACATACTTCCACAAATGTTTGTTGTGCGTGCAAAATTTCATTGCGAAATCACATTTGTGGAAGGCATGCCGAAAAAAACAAAATCAGAGCTCCAAAATGCTTTTGTAAGTAACATTTTCAGAGCATGGATTTTGTTTTTTTACCATACCTTCCACCAATATGATTTTGCGACGAAATTTTGCATGCACAACAAACATTTATGAAAGTATGTCACAAAAAAAATTCAGAATTTTTTGAATTATTTTTAAATTTATTTGATGTTACTGTTCACACCAGGAGCATTTGCTCCTGGGTGTAGAAACTCCACGTCCCTATGGTTCTATTATTCGTGAAATCCAACAGGGTCGACATCAGTTTGCAAGTTGCGATTTCATTCATGAAGGTATGGCGAGGAATTCGGATGCTCATTTTTTGGCCAAATTTTCGGGTTTTTAGACCAAGGTCGCCACTTGTGGCTAAGTGCTCCGCACGACCCCTTTGTGTATCCCTATGAACCGATTGGTTAATGAAAAAAGTTGGCCTTCCCGCTCAAAAACAAAAAAAGCTCCCTAAGGCGGCGCCTTGCTCTGGTTGGTTGCCACGTTCAAAGTGGATGGCAACGCGAAAGATTTCTAGTCCGGAGCTTAAATGTTACTATAAATAGTAAAATAGAAAATAAGATCTAATACGTATTTTTACAACAAAAATTGCTTAGTTTTCTGCTTGTGTGCAAATGCTTCGTGACGAAATCACATTCATGGAGTTAAGCAGAAATAAGCAAATTTGCAAATATTTCTTCATGGAAATTTGCACGTGCATAAAACATTGAGTGCATTCAACAATATTTATTGCCACAAAAAATCAGAGTTTTTTTAGTAATCTTTACTATTTTTCGAGAGCAGAAACTGCACGTTCCATCACAACGGTGCATCACGGCACTAAGACTCTATAGCATGAGAGCAACATTAACATACAATCAAAGTAACCTACGCGATGCATCAAACAACTCAAATGTTCATGCGAGAGAAGAAAATGGCATCATCATCATCATCATCCTTCCTTCCATTTTGACATTCCAATATTCCGACGGTACAGTCCACAGTAACATATGATGCAGTTTCTATTGGACAGGGAAAGAAAGCAGAGCAACAAACAACCACCCCGTAGAAGAAGGCCCGAGCGGCAAAGATACACAGGGGGCTAACGTCAGGCTATCTAGTTATAGACCATGTACTTTGGCGTGGCACTGAACTTTTGGTAACCCTTAATGACCTTGTTGACTGCATCAAGGAAATCCTTCTCCGTGACGGTCTTCCTGCGCGCACGGATGGCATACATTCCCGCCTCTGTGCAGACGCTCCGGATATCAGCACCTGTTGCAACACACAGAGTCATACATGGATACATGAGAAGACTGTTGCTCATGACACACGAGGCATGGATGGGATCAGATCATCTGAGACTCGTGTCATGCCAGAGTACTAGACTCTTACCAGTGGAGTTGGGGCAGAGGCGGGCCAGCAGCTCAAACCGGATGTCCCGCTCGCAGTTCATCGCACGGGTGTGGATCTTGAAGATCTGGGTGCGGCCCTCCAGGTCTGGCAAGCCAAACTCAACCTTCCTGTCCAGCCGCCCTGGACGCAGCAGTGCCGGGTCCAATGTATCAGGCCTGTTGGTAGCCATGAGGACCTTGATGTTTCCTCTCGCATCAAACCCATCGAGCTGATTAACAATCTCGAGCATGGTGCGCTGGACCTCATTGTCACCCCCAGCGCCGTCGTCAAACCGAGCACCACCAATGGCATCAACCTCGTCAAAGAAGACAATGCATGCCTTCTTTGACCGAGCCATCTGGAAGAGCTCACGAACCATCCGTGCCCCTTCACCAACATACTTCTGCACCAACTCACTTCCTATCACACGGATAAAACATGCATCGGTCCGATTGGCCACTGCCCTGGCAAGAAGAGTCTTTCCAGTTCCTGGAGGACCATAGCAAAGTACTCCCTTTGGAGGATCAATACCCAGCTTGACGAACTTCTCGGGGTGAAGCATAGGAAGCTCCACAACCTCCCGCATCTTCTCAATCTGCTCCTTGCAGCCACCAACATCATTATATGTTACATCCGGCTTTTCTTCAACTGTCATCATTGTAACACTTGGATCAATCTTGGGCGGCAAAGGAATTTGGATCTGGTATTTGTTTCGATCAACCCTGCATAATACACAGGAGTAGAATCAACATATATAATGCAACTCATTCAAGAACAAGTAAAGCACAATAAGATGCTTTATGCAACAAACTTTGGTGATCCTATATATGAACCGATAGGAATAGAACAAGCGCAAAGCACAACAATAGTACATAACACCAGTTACAAATCACATTTCTAGTAGGCGATAGCCACAGCTCAATTGAAGGGTTATATTAAGATGCTTCTTTGGAAGTAGTACCCAGTCCACTATTGCACATCAGTGATGTGGCTTAGCACTCAAAAGTCAAAACTATTGTTATCAACAACTTAACTCTAGATTTCCGTTAAAAAGGAGTCCGCCATTACAGCTACACTCTAACTGCAAGTGTTGACACAAAGCATAACAGGTACAAAAAGCTTTTTGAGATCATCCAAATGGAAGATGTTATGTACTCATTGGAGATAACAGACAACTTACCCAACTCTCATTCCTTCCTCGATATCAGTTGGGGAAACTTTGTCACCTAAGCCGACCACAAACTGCAATATCCCCCAAAATCAACATCATCAATATTCAACCTCCAGAAGATATGATTGGGCTAAAATGGTACAGTGCTGACATACCTTTGCAATTTGTTTGACGTTGATGACATATTTGGCATCATCAGTATTTGGACTTATGATCTTCGTGCATCGAGCGACCTTCACACCAGAATTTAATTGACTATTAATTCACCGTGGAGGGTATGATAAAGCACCAAGGTGACAACAAAACCGCTAATTCTATGCATTCTGCAGAAGGTTAAGGCGGACATCATGCTAATTCACCTGCAGCGGTTGCTCCTCCTGCATCATCTGTTTATCTGACACAAGATCCCACTGGCTTGGTGGAGCCAACCCAGTATCAGACTCCTTTATCCCTGAAATCAAATCAAACGTGAAATGAGCTAGATAGAACACAACAAGGTGGGATCGCACAGGCACTTAGAACTGATAATCAAGTACAGCCACCAATCAGACTAGCCAAAACTGGTGAGAACTTGGGAATGCAGCTGCATATGTTTGAGCATCCTGATCCTAGACCCAGGATTAAGGGGTGGTCAGAGGACACATGGATGTGCACGTACCGCACAGGTCATTGATCTTCTTGGCCATCTCCTTTATCTCCTTCTCGACCTTCTTGATGCTGTTCGAGTACGGCCCAAGCCCCTGTAAGAGCAGGAAGCCATCCATCCAAAATTAGAAAATTCCACCCAAATCGAGACGCTGCAATTCAGCAACACGGTATATGCCTCGCTGTAGACCACGAGAATCGAAACCAAACATTCTTCTCCCCTGTCAAAAACCCTAATTCCCGACGCACAAATCGTAACGACACAAACTACGCGGCCAGCAGTTTCCCCCAAATACACACGACAACAGAAGTTGAAAGCCCTAGATGGCTAGATCTACGCGGCGCACGACTCCCTAGCCCCCAGAACAAGCCCGGGCGGCGGAGAGCTCCGGCCGAGACGCGCCGGGCGGATCGATCCGGTGCGGGGGGGAGGGAGGCGCTTACGTAGGTCTTGAGGAGGGCGATGTCGTCCTCGTCGAGCGGCCTCGGGTTCTTCTCGTTCAGGAAGTCGTCCTCCGGCTCCGGCGCCATGGCTCCTGCACCTCCTCCGGCGACGGCGACGGCGAGCGGCTGCGCTGCGGAGGCGGGGTCTGGCGGCGAGAGCGAGCGAGATGTGTCTCTGTCTGGTGCCTGCTCCTGTATATATGACTCGTTTTTCCTTTCTCCTCCGATCAGAATCTCTTTCCTCTTAGGCAAGCCACGCTCACGTGCCCGTACGATGCGAATCGGACGGCTCGGAAATTTTGGCCTCCCAGTCGGACCGCTGCATCGGCTCGTAGGCGAACCGGTTTGCTCTCTCCGTGCACATTCGAGTTCCGGATGACTTACTGGCTCGTCACACTGCGCTGAGGTGAGCTACCAATTTCCTTACAAAAAAATATCGTGATTTCACGCCATGTTTATGTTTGTGGTTCACTTTTATAGTAGATGAAAATACAGAGGTGGGCATGGTTTCATGCGCACTCACATGAATAGTGGATTAAAAGAAACACTAGGAAAGAATTGAAATCTTGGGATATCAAACTTGGTCGACCACTCTACTCATGTATGAAATTTCTAGAAGGAATGACACCGGGGTATTCTCCAGTGAAGAAAATTAGGATCCCTTCAAACAGTAGCGGTTTTTGAATATAGCTTTGATTTTTCATTTTTGCCCAGAATGCCACGGGTGTCATTATCTTGTGAAGCTTCATACTCCCTCCGTTCGGAATTACTTGTCGCAGAAACGGATGTATCTAGACGTATTTTAATTCTAGATACATCCATTTCCGAGACAAGTAATTCCAAACGGAGGGAGTACATACAAGAGTAGAATGGTCGACCATGTATGCTACAAAAAAACGAGTTTTATTTCCTAATATTTTCTTCAAATTTACTACTAAATTCATAGTGGCGACTCACGGTCTCACACCCAGTTTGGCTGATAACTGCAAAGACAATAAAATCCATGTAGCAGTAAGATTCTTCCCACCTTACAGCCGCCGGGCGTCGACCTCATTTGGCATTCCGATCATGCGTTATCGTCAGGTTGCCACTACATGTCGTCGTTACAACTTAGTACAAGGAACTACAGCTAAAGAAGAAAAACTAGTCTTCGGTAGCGTAGTACTGCGGGGCGAGCTCGGCCAGCCACAGCGGGTCGATCCGGGTGAGGTTCTTGACGTAGTTCTGCGTCGTCCGGACCAGCTCGTTGAAGATGACGCAGTCCGGCTTGGTCCGGAACAGCACCGACGAAGGGTGCATCTGCACGCTCTGCCCCGTCGCGAGAGCCCTGCCAAAACCAACAACGCACCAAGCCATGAGCTCTTGAGAGATTGAATTATCTAGCATACATCTCATTGGAACTTCCAAGTGTGTCGGAGAGATCGTGACAGAGTTCTCGGGTTACAGTCACAGATAAACCGCACGCTGAATGAAATCGGAGCAGTACCTGAATGATCCATCTGGCTGTCGCATTGCTGCGTTCAGGAAGAAGGCAGCGGTGAGGCACCTCCGGAACTGGACCATGTCGTCTCCACATGATGACAGGTTAAGCCCCATTTGTTGGACATGACCCTGGATTTGGCTGCACCACACAGAACGTCTCCATGTCAGCTCGCTGTGTCATCTGAAATTGCTACTTAACTGGAAACACTTCCCAGATTTTTGAAGACTATATGTATTTGGTTTAGCTATTACTAAATATGTGCTCATGGTCCAAGAATGAATGGCAATAGAAATTCAACAGAAAGAATTGCCTGCAGATATTTCGACTGCTGACGCTACAAATACATGGCATGCTCGAGCTGATTGCAGCACTGTTAAACAACGTTCTAAAAGGCCATTGTGCTCAAGCTGGGTGCAATTTTTTTTAATTAAAATTCGTTAGCAGGGGTCTCTGACTCGAAACCTCTTGTTCTAATAACATGAGCTTACGCGGTTGACAAAAGGCAAACAGTGCGTATACTCACAATTCAACAGTTTCAGAATTACAATCACCCAATGCCCACGGCAGCTATAGTATTTTCCATTTCATCATTTAAGAGAATGCATCCAATCTGGTCCAACAATTTAAGCCTTCAATAATAGTGTAAGAACTAACCTGTGAACATCACGAGCATGTCTTAAAGATCGATAATTGATGAAGTTTTCGAAGCACCATCTGTTCAAAGCCTTTTCCATTGTCTTTTCTTTAGCATTTGCGTTCTTGCTCTTTTCCAAGCATTCTGCGGCAGCTCGATATACATTCACCAAAGTTATATGGTCTCCTTCAGAGCTTTCAAAACTCTTCCTAGCAGCTCTTGCCTGAAAATGGGTTGAGGTAAAAGGATCAATGAATAAACACACTTGTAATTCCTCAAGAAAGAGACAAGTGCACTATTAATTGGTGGTAACAGGGGAAGAGCCCAACCAAATACAATTTGAACCTAAGAATTCCTCTTTGGCGTGCAAATGGGAAATCATAAGTTAGAGGCTAAAGGTACCATTTTGGTGGTAGCCTAAAGGTACTTCAATAAAACAGTATACGATTCCACCACATAACTCTGAAAATGATTCAATCACCATTACAAAATTCTTCGGCACCAATAAATTTTGCACTCTGGGGACTTAATAATAGAAGCAATGAATGCTAGTCTTTCTAGCCACAGGGGAAACCCAAGTCCATAGAGATAAATGAGAGCAAGTGTTGCAGGAAAAATGTAAACACAAGTTTCTCAGAAGTTAAATACTGATAACTACATGAACACTCAATGAGATTTAGGCTGTGTTTTAGGAAAATATATTCTTGGCAATTAATCAATGATCGCCAGTTCATCAAGAACCTGGAAAGCATGCAGTGTCACGCACCAGGGTGGTAACTCCATTTATAAAAGTAAACTAAATCCGAGACCCACTACATAAGATGGTAACTACTCATGGCTGGACCCAAAGTCCATTCCCCCAATTTTATTCAAAACTTTCTAGCATTTTCAACTTCAAACAACATGTGATCACGAATACTATTCAAATCGATACAAAATAATCCGAAATAAAACAAATGCCATCAGTATACTGTTCATCCAGGGCAGGAAAACGGGTAACGATCCAGTTCCTGCTGGGTTTTCAACCCTCCCTGCCTCCGTGGTCTGGCATTATGTCTTAAAAATACATCCAATGGTCTTATAACTAAATAATGTCCAGTAAGAACCTATTGTGGAACATACATCAAACAAGTTTCTGGGGACTCATGAGAATACCTCTTCCAACTTCTCACGTGGGGTGAAGAAAATTGACTCCACTGAAAGCATAGAAACAACAATCAACATTTCTTCCAAGCACTTGAATTCACTCGACACAATCAATGCCTTGGAGTACATGGGATCTAAAGGCAGCCTAGCCATCTGTTTACCCACTGGATCTGACAGCTTATAATCATCAGTCAAAGCTCCTAGTAAAATCAATTGCTCCAATGATTTCAAAATGGACGTCCTGCAGTATGTTTGGCACAATTAGCAAAACTTGATGTCCATACAAAGCAACTTGCTATTCAGCTTATACTAGAGATTTCTGCAAAGCTTATAAAGAATAATGTTGAAGTTTCCAGTGAATGCATTCATCATAAGGTTCGTAAGAACTTAACAAGTCCAGACAGAAGTTTGCTTTAGCAGAAAATTTTAAGCAGACTGGGATCATTATCACAACAACAACAACAACAACAACAAAGCCTTTAGTCCCAAACAAGTTGGGGTAGGCTAGAGGTGAAACCCATAAGATCTCGCAACCAACTCATGGCTCTGGCACATGGATAGCAAGCTTCCACGCACCCCTGTCCATAGCTAGCTCTTTGGTGATACTCCAATCCTTCAGGTCTCTCTTAACGGACTCCTCCCATGTCAAATTCGGTCTACCCCGCCCTCTCTTGACATTCTCCGCACGCTTTAGCCGTCCGCTATGCACTGGAGCTTCTGGAGGCCTGCGCTGAATATGCCCAAACCATCTCAGACGATGTTGGACAAGCTTCTCCTCAATTGGTGCTACCCCAACTCTATCTCGTATATCATCATTCCAGACTCGATCCTTCCTCGTGTGGCCACACATCCATCTCAACATACGCATCTCCGCCACACCTAACTGTTGAACATGTCGCCTTTTAGTTGGCCAACACTCCGCCATACAACATTGCGGGTCGAACCGCCGTCCTTTAGAATTTGCCTTTTAGCTTTTGTGGCACTCTCTTGTCACAGAGAATGCCAGAAGCTTGGCGCCACTTCATCCATCCGGCTTTGATTCGATGGTTCACACTTCATCAATACCCCCATCCTCCTGCAACATTGACCCCAAATACCAAAAGGTGTCCTTCCGAGGTACCACCTGGCCATCAAGGCTAACCTCCTCCTCCTCACACCTAGTAGTACTGAAACCGCACATCATGTACTCGGTTTTAGTTCTACTAAGCCTAAACCCTTTCGATTCCAAGGTTTGTCTCCATAACTCTAACTTCCTATTTACCCCCGTCCGACTATCGTCAACTAGCACCACATCATCCGCAAAGAGCATACACCATGGGATATCTCCTTGTATATCCCTTGTGACCTCATCCATCACCAATGCAAAAAGATAAGGGCTCAAAGTTGACCCCCGATGCAGTCCTATCTTAATCGGGAAGTCATCGGTGTCGACATCACTTGTTCGAACACTTGTCACAACATTATCGTACATGTCCTTGATGAGGGTAATGTACTTTGCTGGGACTTTGTGTTTCTCCAAGGCCCACCACATGACATTCCGCGGTATCTTATCATAGGCCTTCTCCAAGTCAATGAACACCATATGCAAGTCCTTCTTTTGCTCCCTATATCTCTCCATAAGTTGTCGTACCAAGAAAATGGCTTCCATGGTCGACCTCCCAGGCATGAAACCAAACTGATTTTTGGTCACGCTTGTCATTCTTCTTAAGCGGTGCTCAATGACTCTCTCCCATAGCTTCATTGTATGGCTCATCAGCTTAATTCCACGGTAATTAGTACAACTCTGAACATCCCCCTTGTTCTTGAAGATTGGTACTAATATATACTCCGTCTCCATTCTTCTGGCATCTTGTTTGCCCGAAAAATGAGGTTGAAAAGCTTGGTTAGCCATACTATTGCTATGTCCCCGAGACCTTTCCACACCTCAATGGGGATACAATCAGGGCCCATCGCCTTGCCTCCTTTTATCCTTTTTAAAGCCTCCTTCACCTCAGACTCCTGGATTCGCCGCACAAAACGCATGCTGGTCTCATCAAAGGAGTCGTCTAGTTCAATGGTAGAACTCTCATTCTCCCCATTGAACAGCTTGTCAAAGTACTCCCGCCATCTATGCTTAATCTCCTCGTCCTTCACCAAGAGTTGGCCTGCTCCGTCCTTGATGCATTTGACTTGGCCAATGTCCCTCGTCTTCCTCTCTCGGATCTTGGCCATCTTATAGATGTCCCTTTCACCTTCCTTCGTGCCTAACCGTTGGTAGAGGTCCTCATATGCCCGACCCCTTGCTTCACCAACAGCTCGCTTTGCGGCCTTCTTCGCCATCTTGTACTTCTCTATGTTGTCTGCACTCCTATCCAGGTATAGGCGTCTGAAGCAATCTTTCTTCTCTTTAATTGCCTTCTGGACGTCATCATTCCACCACCAGGTATCCTTATCTTCGCTACTCCTTCCCCTGGACACTCCAAACTCCTCCGAGGCCACCTTACGAATGCAAGTCGCCATCTTCATCCACACATTGTCCGCATCCCCTCCTTCCTCCCAAGGGCCCTCCTTAATGACCCTTTCCTTGAACACCTGAGCTACCTCCCCCTTGAGCTTCCACCACTTCGTTCTAGCGACTTTGGCACGCTTATCCCGCTGGACACGAATCCGAAAGCGGAAGTCAGCAACCACCAGCTTATGCTGGGGTACAACACTCTCTCCAGGTATCACCTTACAGTCTAGGCACGCACGCCTATCTTCTCTTCTCGAGAGGATGAAATCAATCTGGCTAGAGTGTTGGCCACTACTAAAAGTCACCAGATGTGATTCTCTCTTTCTAAAGAGGGTGTTAGCTACAATCATGTTGTAGGCTAGAGCAAAGCTTAAGACATCTTCCCCTTCTTGATTCCTGATGCCATGGCCAAAGCCCCCATGCGCCCCTTCAAAACCTGTGTTAGATGTACCCACGTGGCCATTGAGGTCTCCTCCTATGAAGAGCTTCTCACCAATCGGTACACTCCTAACCATGTCTTCCAGGCCTTCCCAGAACTCCCTCTTGGTGTTCTCATTGTGGCCTACTTGCGGGGCATACGCGCTGATAACATTGAGAACCAAGTCCTCAACTACCAGCTTGACCAAGATAATCCGGTCCCCACGTCTCTTGACGTCTACCACTCCATACTTGAGGCTCTTGTTGATCAAGATGCCTACGCCATTTCTGTTTGCAGCCGACCCCGTGTACCACAGCTTGAAGCCGGTATCCTCCACCTCCTTCGCCTTCTGTCCTCTCCATTTGGTTTCTTGGACGCAAAGGATATCAACACCTCTCCTCACTGCTGCATCAACTAGCTCCTGAAGCTTCCCTGTCAGAGACCCTACGTTCCAGCTACCTAAGCGAATCCTCCTAGGCTCGGCTAGCTTCCTGGCTAGCTTCCTTACCCTTCGCACCCGTCGAGTCAAATGCGAAGACCCTTGCTCATTTTCCACTACACCCGGGCGCCGATGTAGCGCGCCACTAAGGATGCGACGACCCGATCCTCGCTCACTTGCCACCGTATCCGGATCAAGATACGGCGCGCCACTTGGGGGGTGACGGCCCGGCCCTTGCCCACTTTCCACCACACCCGGGTTCCGATGTGGCGCGTTGCTGAGAGGGTTACGCCCCAACGAAAATCTTTTGGGTTTCATCTCCATAAGAGTGGCTGAGTTTTTACGTTGGCTCGCCAAGCCTATCACAACCCTCCTCCTTCACCCGGGCTTGGGACCGGCTATGTTGAGACAACATAGGCGGGGATCATTATCACGAATAACGAAATATTTCAAATACAGTATTACAAGTGAAATTACTAGTGTGTATCTTCTCAGTGCTATGATATTTGAGTTCTGCATAGGCAGCAATTGTCTAACATATAATTAAGCACAGCAGAACACATGAAACAAAACATCAAGCTCACACATTGCCAGATAAATTTCATGAGTAATTTTGAGTTTATCGTTTGCCATGTTGATTGCACTTTTTGCATGATACGTCAGTGACTTCACTATACTGTAATCAGATAGGGGGCAAAATTTTGTTTTACACATGAGCAGGAATAAGAAAACAGAAGTACGAAAACTCACCTTGATGGTTTCTCCATAAAATCGAAACCTATGATGTCATCAATCCCAAGAGCTTTGAGTTGTAGTACAACATTTGCGAGGTTACATCGTTTAATCTCAGGAATAGTCGATTCCGCCAGTTTATCGAACTCACATTCTTGGAACAACCGAAAGCACTTCCCTGGCCCCTCACGTCCAGCACGGCCACTGAGGGTAGAATAAAAAGGTAAGAGAAAGCACACAAAAATTATATTTGCTTGAAAATTTCTACCTCCTTTGAAGAGCCTGTGCTTTAGAGACAGGAATGATGATTAGGGACTCCATTCCAGTTACAGGATTGTAGGCGCGTGCTTTGACCATACCAGGATCAATAACATATTTAATACCAGGTATTGTTACAGAAGTCTCTGCAATATTCGTTGCTAGAACTACCTGACAGACAAACTGGACATTAGCAAAATGCTCCAAGCCTTGCATAATGCATACTACACAGTCATGTTTAGTGAAAGGAAATTATGGAAAATGGTAATAAGAAAATGCATTGCTCAATGAACCTTTCAAAAGGTCGAATTTGGAGATGAAGATGCAACATCTGTTGCATGGTGCAGGAATACAGGAAAACATAGGGCGAGAAATCAAGGCTACCTAAAAAAGTAATAGGCTGTTGGCTACACACCACCACCAAGTGTGACAAAACCAGCTCAAGCAAAAATGAGGCTCGGCTCACAGAACCTATAAACAAGTCACTAAGCATCACGGTACAGTAAAAGGTAGGCCAGAGGCCTCGCAAAAAAAGGTAGGACCAGAGAAATGAGATGGAAAGCAGGAAAAAAGGTAGGGAGGGTCCAAAAAAAATAGCGGCAGAAAGGGGGGAATGGGGGTAGTAAGTGCCTGTCAAAAGCCAACAGCACAAAAAACACGGACAATAAAAAAGCCTACTCCCAATGTGGCTTGTGCAACCAGGAGTTGTAGGCTGTAGGCACTCCGCCAACGTTGCGTCTCCACCTTCATGCCCATAGTGACTGCGCATAGATCATGGTTTTCTTGTGCCAAACGAACCAAATTAGCAGAGCAACCATGGAATCCAGGTCCTTGCACCACTGCTTCGGAGCCTGCTTGTGTTTGGCCAGCCACCAATCTGCTAAAGTGTCCACAGCCAAGGCCGGCTCAATGGGCATAATTTGTTTCCATGTCTAGCAGACAACTAATTAACTGCCCCCTCAACCCTCTTTTTTTGCAACTGCAGACTAATATAATGTGTGTGTTTTATTAGCAATAACATAAGTAGTTGTGTACAGAAGTGTAACTCTCAACCAAACGTAAGTAACAGAGCACTACAACAGATATAAAGAGCAGCAACTAAAGTATTTGTCATATAAATATGTTGGAAGTGGAAGAAAGGAAAAGTAAGCATTGAAAGAGCATAAAGGTTCACCTTCCGGGCTCCAGAAGGTGCTGGGTTAAATGCATTCATTTGCTGTTCTGATGGAAGAGACGAGTAGATAGGTGTAATCCATATCTTGCTACTATCTGCTGGAAGTTGACGAGCACGCTCTTGAATAAGCCTCTCTAGGGATTCAATCTCCTCTTGACCAGTTAAAAATGCAAGAATGTCTCCAGGTCCTTCCTCCAAATGGATCTAAGAAAGCAAACATCCAAACATGAAGTTCATAATCAAAGAGGGCTGGCTACATTAAGTCACAGTTGAAACAATAGGCTCTGCTAATTAGAAGATACTACTAAATTTAGGCCCAGACAAGATACATTCTCTTATCCTGGTTTCTGAAGGAAGCCTTTTTCTTTCAAAAACGCTTTTTAAGTTTATACATAGACTCCAATTTTCTTTCCTCCTCCCCAATCCATCCACATCTTCCATGCAAATAGGGTGATGCTCACCTGAAAGATCGTAACTAGTGTAGCATCTAGATAATCCGACTCAGGCTGATAAGTATACAGTGTGTCGACGGGGTATTGCCGTCCTTGAATATGTACAGCTTTAGCGCCACCAAAATAATCAGAAAAACACTTCGCATCCAGACTGGCAGACATAATAATCAGCTTTAGAGGTGCAATCTTTATTCCCTGGCATGCCTTCAGGGTAGAAGATTGAGAGTGATCTGGTCTGTCAGAAATCTTTCCATTTTTATTCGCATGAAGAGATCGGGAATGCTGCACTTTTTTCAACAAACCCAGCAATACATCAGTATGGACAGTTCTTTCGTGGGCCTCGTCAACAACTATAACACTATACTTAGACAAGAGTGGATCCAAAAGGGCTTCCCTGAAAATGAAAAGCAATTCTTCTATTACAAAAGTGAAAGCAATTCTTCTATCACAAAAGTAAATTCACAGATCAGACAAAAAAAAGAGATAGAAAGAGATGAACCCACACATTTAGCCATCTATAACATGGCAAGATACAGCTGAAACAATGAACTGGTCAACAGTTTTTCAATAGAAACATCTCAAAAACAAAGAACACAACAATAAAAGTTACAGTGGGGGGAAATAATGCAATATACAACTCCGAAGCAAATAAAATGATATATGGACTTTCTTTTGTGAGCGAAATAGACTATGTTGCCAGTCTCAGGTCCATGCACATGTAGGGATGACTACTGTCACAAATGACTGAAATAGAGAGAAAGCTTGAATATAATACTGGTAGATCTAGAACATCACCCATCTCGAGAAAGATAAAATAGAAGTGTGTGTTCTACCTATTTTTTTCCCTTCATTCCTCCGATTTTTTAACTCATAAATGATTTATCCATATATCATTCGAACAGCATTACAAGGACATAGCCATCATGCTGGTAAGTGCTACTACATACATAATAAGAGAATTGCATGATGTAACCCTTCAAAAATTGAAACTGTTACAGTATATGTGGATTGCACTAGTCCTTTCCATCAGTTCGGACTTTTGGTTGCATTGGCTAGTGCATGAGGCTTAACATGGTATCGGAGCTAAGGTCTTGAGTTCAAGTCCTGGTTTGCGCAATTTATCTAAAAATTGCAGTTGCCCCCCTTTGTGTCCACGTATAGGCCTCTTGAGTCATACGTGAGTTTCGCACGCCGTCGCTCTCTTCCGGTTGCACGTGTTGACTTGTCTTCCCCGTCACACGTGAGAGGGGGGGTGTAACAGTATATGTGGATTGCACTAGCCCTTTCCATCAGTTCGGACTTTTGGTTGCATTGGCTAGTGCATGAAGCTTAACAGAAACAATTCTCTATAGGAGCATACAGCATTAAATCAACAGTTACGCAAAACACTACAGAAAAGAATCAAACAGCAGGCAACAAAGTGGGTAGAATATCAGATAGACACAGGGAGCTAGCATAAAACAGAATAATACTCCCTCCATCCCAAAATTCTTGTCTTAGATTTGTCCACATACGGATGTATCTATTCACATTTTAGTGTTAGATACATCTGCATCTAGATAAATCTAAGACAAGAATTTTGAGACGGAGGGAGTAGATCATAAATAATCAAACAATAGACAATATGGTTGAGAAAATTACCTTAGAAGCAAACCATCGGTCATGTACTTAATCCTTGTTGCATTAGATGTGGAATCATCAAATCTTATAGAGTATCCAACCTTTCTGCCCAACTGATCATTGCATTCCTCGGCGACACGCTTTGCTACTGTCACAGCTGCAACTCTTCGAGGCTGAGTGATGCCAATCACTTTTCCATCCTGACAAAACCCACCATCATACAAAAACTGTGGCAACTCTGCGTAACAAAACAAAAGAAAGAGTATGATTTTGTAACAAAATACTTGACAGCCATATGGTTATTCTTCAATAAATGATAAAGAATGCTCCTCAAAAGAAACCACATAAGCAAATGTAGTCCGTGCTGGTCAAGCAATTCATAATAATAATTTCCGTAAGATAAAAACGCTACGACACAAAGAAAAAAAAAAGAGGTTTTCAAGCATAGGGACCTCATTTCGTGTTTATGAAATATTCCTTCAGTCACACTCTTACTCTTATATCATGTCGTATGAGTTAAATTTGAACTAAAACCACGCCACTTATTTCTGAACGGAGGCAGTACCAGACTAACAAGTAACAACATCAATTCCATAAATGGACAAACAATAATCCCATTCATCACAGAGCTGCAGTCTTTCAGAAATTGCTTGACCCAAGAAACAATGAGCAATGGGAGGGGAAAAGAGTGCAGTGAAACACTTACGAGTCGTTTTGCCACTACCGGTCTCGCCAACAACAATCAGCGTGTCATTCTTCCTCACCTCATCGACAAGTCTTTTCTCCACTGCAACCACAATCACCAAGTCATGCAACAAATTTATTGATAACTATATGATTTTTCTTCAATAACTGCTGAACAATGCTCATCAACAACAACAAATAGTATCTCTTGACTAAAGACAAAAAATAAAACTAGGGCGCAAGGGAATCAAACATTTGGCATGCAAACTAACCTGACGCGATGGGAAGCGACTTCCTCTGCTGACGAATCAGCTGCTTCCTCCTGTTCAACCCAACAAAAGCATATGCTCAGTACCCCGAGCAAATAAATCAAACAAACAAAACAAAATCGCGGAGAGGGTAGTGGCACCTTGCGTTATGCTGCTGCTTCTGCGGAGAAGCACCGGAGGAGAAGGACGGCATCTCGGGTGCTGGTGCAGACGCCCGGGCCCTGAAGCTCGCCATGGCTGGCATGCAGTGCTAGCTCGCCGGAATTTTTTTTCTGCGCCGCGATAGGGAGGAACGGTAGGGCCTCGGCAGTGGCAAATCTAGGATTTTGAAACAAGGTGGTCCACCCTAAAAAAAGTTACAATAAATATGACATGCCAAAAACACAACAGAAATTGACCGATATGATCTTACAAACATATGGAAAATTCTCAAATAAGTCTTGATTTTGCATTAAGAAGAGCCTAAATGCCTTGAAAAGTTCAAAGAAGACTATGTGCATGTGTTCATTCTTCCACATTTGATACACATACGTAATCATGTGGTCCTAATTGACACTCTGTTCTTCAATATGACAATGACATTTATTGATCGAAAAAGTGAGAACAATGTGCCAATTGTTTGACACAAACTGAAACAATTCAGTAGTAATAACATTTCTGAAAACTACAGCGATGCCACATGGATACAGAAAATGGATCCAAACTGAAACAATTCAGTAGTAAGTAGTAACGTTCCTGGATAGAATTCAGTAGTGATACGTTACAGTTTACAGAGGAGCACAGCAAGCCTAAATTCGTAACGAGAAGTAATGGCAGGTGGCAGCACGACGAGCACCGAGTAATGAGTAAACAGAAATTGGGGAGCAGGCGGAAATCTCGTCGTACCTCAAATCGGGCTGGGCGGCTGGCTGCGTGCCTCCTGCGGGTGCGCAACGGGCGCCGGGCGTCGACTGCCGAGTGCGGTCTGGGCGGGGCGGCCGCGGGCTGCCGGCTGGGCGTGGCGGCGCAGGGCAGGGGCGGGGCGGGTAGAGTCGACGGCGAGCCACGGAACCAGGCGGCGTGTTAGGGCGGGTAGAATCGACTGCTCGGGCTTTGGAGCTGGAGTA
>NC_041392.1:116711499-116799906 GCF_002162155.2 Triticum dicoccoides | reverse complement strand
GCCGCCAAGGAGGCACACCGCCAACCCACGGGGGCGAGAAGGAACCGCCGGTCGAGCGGGCAGAGAAGGCAGGCGGCGGGGTGAGGGGACGGAGATGGCTTGCGGCGGCGCGAGGGGAAGCGGGACGAGACGGCGACGGGAGGCGGCGGGACAAGAGCGCACGAATGGGCCAATGAAACTGAAGCCCAACTAGCTAGCTGGCCCGTCTGATGCAAACCTTTTCTTGCGCCCCTCCCATTCCATAAAAAAATCTCACCCCTCCCATTCCATAAAAAAAAAAAAGAACATCCCTTCCCCTCGTGCACGTCTCCTCTCTATTGGGTCTCTGAGTGGCGGTGGCGTGCGTCGAGATGGGCATGCATTAGACCCGTGAAGATGGCGAGAGGTGGCGGCCAAGAACAGAGGCGGAGCTGGCTACAAGGAATAGCGGGGTTGGTTTTGGATAACGGGAAGCACAGGTTGTCGTGTTTCCTCCTTCGCATGACTCTCTCTCCCCTAACCAAAAAGCTCTTTACTGGCGAATCAATCTATGGTTGAATGGTTAGAGGGACTATGGTATCTCCAGAGTTCGTAAATTTCAAGATGACATGCCGGCTCAGTTTCTCGAAGGTGCTTATAGGGGTAGGGTGTGCGTATGTACGTTCATAGAGGTGAGTGTATGCGCGTATGTATGAGCGCTTACGTCTGTACTGATGTTCAAAAAAAAGCTCTTTACTATGGACATAGTTTTTTTAACAAGACATAATAGTTTTTCTTTTTGCGGGGAAGACATGATAGTTCTTTGAGAGAAATATTTAAGAAATGACTGTTTACTAGTACCTTATAGCTTTGAAGGTCAATTTAGAATGAGTTCTCGATTGAGAGAAAGGCCTCGAGTCTTACTAGTTACTAACTCCGTCCTAGTTTATTGGTCTTTTTTTATTTTGTGCTAAATTTTGATTTTAGATTTAACTAAAAAAATGTTAATGCATGTAACAAAAAATAATACCACTGAAAAGTGAAACTATGTTCAAATATGAATCCAAGAATATAATTTTTGATGACATACATTATTATTTTTTTTGTTAGATCTACGGTTAAAATTTGGCACAAAATAGGACTAATAAACCAGGATGAAGGTAGTAGGACCACTAGATGACCCATTATGCCATTGACGCAAATTCCAACTATGGGTAGGAAGTTAAGTAAGTTATATCTTTACCTAATAATAAAGCACTGATTGCTTCTGTCTGCTCATCGTCGCAGCATTTTTACAAAAAAGTTCTTGTACTTTTTGATAATTGAACCAGCAGTCCCTTTTTTGAGGGAAATGCCATCATGGCGGTTTATATTTCATGTGAGAATAAAGATACATCGTTTGTTAAAACATCCACTAAGAAACCCAGGGGCTCCGATTTCCAAAACAGTTGTTCGAGACACCTCCGAGTTCTTAGCTAGCAGATCCGCCGCCATATTGGCTTCCCGAGGGCAATGGCTAAAAACTATAGAGATAAAATTACTAGATAAGAAAGTGCATTCTTCATATATTGCCGCTGCTGGTCCTAATGAATTCCCGTCACTCAGCATGATCTCGATTACCTCCAGACAATCCGCTTCGACATAGATCAGCGGTCCCTTTTCAAGTGAGAAAACATTTCGTTTTCGAATTTTGTGAGAGAAACCCTGTAGTTTCGGGTATTCAACCCGTGGTCCTTTTTAAAGAGAGAGAAAAATCTAGCCCTTCCTTCAATGCGTGCCCTCCCTCGCCTCCTGATCCCCGCCAGGAGGCGCCCGACCCCGTGCAGCGCTCGATCCAGTGTCGCGCTGGCCTCCAACCGGCGTCGTCTATTGCGGCACCCTACGTCGTCGTTCCGCCTCAACTCCTCCTCTCCTCCGCGCGCCCGAGCTCCTCGCGGTGCATCGCCTGGGAGGGCTTGCGCTCACCACTAGACCAGAGCCACCACTAGTCAGTTGGTGTTGCACTCACCAGCGACTTTGTCGTCCCCTCTGCACCGCCATCCACCTCAACTCCTGTCAGGACCAGAATCCCAATCAAGAGGTTTTGAGCAAGAACTAGGCTGAATTCAGACGAAGATTGAGAGAATCGAGCTAGGGTTTCTCTTGCATGAAGGGAAAGGTAGTTTAGCACGCCACCGACGGCTAGGGTTTACACCTAATAATTTTTTACATGCCCCAAATGAGAGAGAGAGAGAGAGCTAGCTTATATAGCCATTACAGTTGTTGGAAAGTGAAAAGGAAGCAAAAGCAGAGCACATGGTCTTGTCGGACGATGAATAGCCCTTCTGGCGCCACCTGAGCCGTTGGATGATCAATCAAGGGAGGATAGCAGCGAATCTTCACTGAACCGTTATATTCTACTAATGACCACATGATGCGAGATGGATGGTTGTAGAATCATATGGCACGCACGAGCAGGGGATGTTCAGACTTGGGCTTGACAATGCCCCTCAATTGAGCTGGAGCTTGTCCTCAAGCTCTAAATGCAGGAAAAACTTTCTGAATGAAAGCTGAATCTTCCCATGTTGCTTCTTCTTGAGGCAGATTTACCCATTTCACCAACCATCTGACAACAGGAATACTGATATTACCTTGCTTCCTAGGGATGAGCTTTCTTTCCAGAATTGCTTCAGGCTCCATCCTGATCATGCCATCATTTCCTACCAAAGGAAGTGTTGAGGAGGGCACCACCTTTGGGCCAATATGCTTCTTGAGCTGGCTGACATGGAAGGTGTCATGCAACTGGCAGTCCTCAGGCAGAAGCAATTTGTAGGCATGATTCCCAATTTTATCCATAATTCTGAATGGCCCATAAAACTTGGAGTGGAGTTTGATGTGCCTGTGTAAGCTGAGAGATGTATGTCTGTGAGGTTGTATTTTCAGATAAACCATGTCTCCAATCACAAATTCTCTTTCCTTCCTTTTTCTGTCAGCAAAGAATTTCATTCTAGCTTGTGCTTTTAAGAGGTTTTGCTTTATCACTTCCACTGCTAATTCCATGTTTTGCAACAAATCTTCATTATCATCACAAATAGTATCTGGCAGAGTTGATTCAGCTATCATAGGAGGAGGAAATCCATAAAGATCTTGGAAAGGAGTCATTTCCGGTGATGTATGGAATGAAGTGTTATACCACCACTCAGCTAGAGCTAGCCATCCATGCCATTTTCTTGGTTGTTTAAAGCACATGCATCTCAAATAATTTTCCAAGCACTGATTTACACTTTCAGTTTGACCATCTGACTGTGTGTGGTAACTAGTGCTCATGTGCAATTTGATTTTCAGTGTTTTGAACAACTTTTGCCAGAGATTGTTGGTGAAAATTCTATCTCTGACAGTTACAATTACTAGTGGCATTCCATGCAATCTGAACACATTGTCAGAGAAGGCTCTTGCTATAGACTGCACTGTTATGGGGTGTTTCATGGCAATGAAATGAGCATATATAGTGAATCTGTCAACTACCACCAAAATCAGGTTCTTGTTTTCTGATGTAGGCAATCCTTCCACAAAATCCATGCTGATATGAGCCCATGCAAAATCTGGCACATGAAGTGGCTCTAACAGACCAGGGTAAGGTGTATGTTCAGCTTTGTTCAGTTGGCATACTGGACAATTTTTCACAAATGTGATCACATCTTGTTTCATGCCCTGCCAATGGAATACTAACTTCACTCTGTGATAAGTGGCTCTTTCTCCAGAGTGGTCCCCAGCTCAGAATTGTGAAATGTTGAAAGGATTTCTTGTCTCAGATTGGTGCTTTTTCCCACTACAATCTTGTTGTGAAATCTCAATATGCCAATTTAAGGAATAAGCATTGTTACTAGTCTTATCCAGAGAGCATTCAACAATAAGTTCCTTGACTTTTTCATCTTGATGATAGCTGATGATCACTTCTTTGACCCAAGTAGGGGAAGCAGCAGTTGTAGTAAGTGCAGATACTGCATGTTTTACTCTGGACAATGCATCATCAGCCCTATTTTCCTTGCCCTTTTTGTACTCAATTGTAAAGTTGTAGCCCAGCAATTTTAACAACAACTTGTGTTGAACGCCCTTAGTAATTTTCTACTCTTGAATGTACTTTAAACTTTCTTGATATGTTCTGATAATCAAGGAAGTGGCAGAGAGGTAATGTCTCCACTTTTTCACAGCTTCAATGATAGCTAGGGCATCTTTGTCATAGGTGCTCATTGCAGTAGCCTTAGGGCCAATACTCTTGCTAAAATAAGCAAGTGGTCTGCCCTCTTGCATTAACACAACTCCCAAGCCATAGCCACAAGCATCAGCTTCCAAAATGAATGGTTTAGTGAAATCAGGCAGGGCCAACACAAGGGTATGAGTGCATTTTTGCTTTAATGTTTCAAATGCTTGTTGTTGGTCCTGTGTCCAAGCAAAAGCATCTTTCTTTAAACAGTCAAAGAGGGTGAAAGGATCGATATGGTTGACTAGAGGGGGGTGAATAGGCAACTAACAATTTTTAGCTTTTCTTTAGCAATTTAAATTTTTCATCAAAGTAGGTTGTCTAGATATGCAACTAGATGAGCAACCTATATGATGCAACACGAATAGGAACACAAGCAAGCAAGATATATGAAACAAATAAGCTACACAAGTAAAGGCACGAGATAACCAAGAGTGGAGACGGTGGAGACGAGGATGTGTTGCCGAAGTTCCTTCCCTTTGAGAGGAAGTACGTCTCTGTTGGAGCGGTGTGGAGGCACAATGCTCCCCAAGAAGCCACTAGGGCCACCGTAATCTCCTCACGCCCTCACACAATGCGAGATGCCGTGATTCCACTATTGGTGCCCTTGGAGGCGGCGACCGAACCTTTACAAACGAGGTTGGGGCAATCTCCACAACTCAATTGGAGGCTCCCAACGACACCACGAAGCTTCACCACAATGGACTATGGCTTCGCGGTGACCTCAACCGTCTAGGATGCTCAAACACCCAAGAGTAACAAGATCCGCAAGGGATTAGTAGGGGGGAATCAAATATCTCTTGGTGGAAGTGTAGATCGGGGCCTTCTCAACCACTCTCGAGCAAATCAACAAGTTTGGTTGGCTAGGGAGTGAGATCGGGCGAAAATGGAGCTTGGAGCAATAATGGAGCTTTAATGGTGGAAGAGGTGAGTCAACGGGGAAGAAGGAGACCCTTTATATAGTGTGTGGAAAAGATCCAATCGTTACCCACCAACCAGCCCGCGGCCAGCGGTACTACCGCGCCTGGCCAGCGGTACTACCGCAAGGCCGCGCGGTACTACTGCTTGCAACCAAGCGGTACTACCGCACGGTAGTGTGGTACAACCGTACCGTCCCACGGTACTGCCGCGACCCCAGAATAGAAATAGACGCAAGCTGGGGGCGGTACTTCCGCACGCGCGGTACTACCGTGCCCCCCATGCGGTACTACCGCAAGGCAAAAGTCCCAGCCAGGGGGAAGGGGAACTTCCGTGCCTACTTCCGCAAATAAACGGAAGTAGCAAAAACCCGACACAGTAGTACTGCCGAGGGGTGGTACTACTGCCTGACCGCATAGCGCGGTACTACCGCACGGTGAAAGCGGTACTACCGCGGCAGGTGCGAATGTAAAAAATTACATCCGCTCCTACTACCGCAAGGGGCAGCACTAGCCTGGTGGGCAGCGGTAGTGCGGCTCCAAGGGAGCGGTACTACCGTGAGCACCAGTGGTACTACCGCGCCACCGCGCGGTACTACCGTGGATGCCTACGGTACTACCGTTGATCCAGGAGCAGTACTACCGCAACCACAACAGCAGCTAGTCAAAGGAGGCAGGAAAAATGGAGGAAGCTCCAAGGAAGAAGGAGGGGATAAAAGGAGACATGTACGTGATGATTCCACCCAAACCTTTCCAACGCGGACCCCCTCTTAATAGTATGGCTTTCCTATGACTCAAATCCACCAAAAAGAAACGTAGAAAAGACGCCGTCGTCGTCAGTCTTCGAGGGGCACCCAATCGTCTTGTGCCTAGCAAAGAAGTGTCTGGAAAACTCATGGCACACGATTAGTCCGCAAATGTGTTGTCATCAATCACCAAAACACTTAGGGATAAATATGTCCTTCAGCTTCTTGGCCCATGACGGCTCAGAGGAAGAAGTGGTGGACCTAGCAGCACGGTCCTCAGCAGCAGTCTCAGCAGCAGCAGCCTCCCCCTCACTAGCAGCCCTCCTAGCAGAAGATGCCTCAGCACGGGTAGTGGTGTTGGTCCAGTTGGGCTTGACGCGGAGGCTGATGGACTCATGGCGAATCCAGTCTGGAGCAAAGAACTCATCACCTGGATACGTCTTCTCCCAAGTGGTGGAGAGCAGCAGAAACAGGTACGGTCCATAGATAGGTACCTTGCGAGTGAACACCGCAAACCGAAGCTCACACCACATGATGTGTGAGACATCAAGTGACTGAGTCTGAGAAGTACGTGCTTCTACACACAAGAGCAACATGTCCACTAGATATGCATGAACCTTGTCCTTGTCGCCAATGCGTGGGAACAGAGTGTTGCGGAAGATGCGATGCATGATATCCAGAAAGGAGTTCAACACCCAATATGACTTGCCATTGGGGAGTACCTTCTCAACAAGGAAGGGCTGAAGCTGGTTCTTGTTGGCAGACTCAGAGTTGGCATGGGGGCGAACACCAACGGGGGTGTGAAGCCCGTCATCGGGAATGTGCAGCAGATCCATGAACTCTTTCCATGTAGCAGACAGCTGACGGCCATTGGTCATCCAGGTCATCCTCCGCTCCTCCCCGGGATGAAAGTACACTGAGGCAAAGAACTGACAGATAAGGTCAGGGTCATAGTCAAGGTGAAAGGAGATCACCGGCTCAATAGCAAACTGCTCCACCAAGTCCAGAGCCTCTCCAAAATAGTCACGAAACTTGTCTTTCCGCAGGTGATGCATGTCTATCCACTTGACATCCACGAAGGTATTCTGCTTGTTCTTAATCACATCCAGATAGATGAGAGCCTGTTGCTTGGTCCAGAACAACTCGGTGCCTCTGAGTATAGCACGAGGATTCACATAGGGATTGATCTTCCGGCGCTCGACATACTCAATGGTTGAAATCTTGTACATACCTTTAGCCGGTTCCTTTTGCTTGCTGGCAGTGGTCTTGACATTGCGCTTGGGGGCATTGGAGCCCTCTGGGGCTTCATCTTGGGGGTTGCGCAGACACTTGGAGCTAGTGTCACGACTGGGATTGGAACGGCGAGAGACACCACCTGAGACACAGAACGCAAAAACACCCACAACAGCCAAGAGAGATTAATGCAAAGACCACAACAAAGCAAGTGAAACAAGTAGAAAGCACACATGATAAATGCCTAGAGAGAGATTTGATCCCTACAATAGTACTGCCAAGAGTTGCGGAGCTAAGAGAGTAGTACGGCTCTTAGACGCGGTAGTACCGTGCAAGTTCACGGTAGTACCGGGTGTAGGAGCGGTAGTACGACCTTAGCGTCGCGGCCGGCGTGGTAGTACCGCGTCTGCGGAGCGGTAGTACCGCACGGTACGATAGTACCGCACCTGACAGGCGGTAGTACCGCACATTGGGCACGGTAGTACCGCACCGCGTCAGATCTGAACTGGTTCAAATCTGAGAAAGCCCGCGAAACCACGGCGGTACTACGGTTGGACAAAGCTACCACAAGACATCATATCAAGTATGTTTCCTACGCATCACGACTCTCCTACATCCTACTCTTGCATAGATTTGGCCTAAAATCTCAAGAACGACAAGTTTCTCCCCAAAAGCCTAGAAGCAAGAGAACAGCCAAGAAAAAGAGGGATTTGGGGAAAAACCTTGGTCCATGGCAAGAGGAAGTGGTGGGGAACAATCCCACCGGTCGGAATCCGAGGAGAGTGGCCGGAGACGGAGATCCTGCGAGGGCCTCCGGCGCCGTTCTTGAGAGGGAGAGACGTGGAGAGAGAGACAATGAATGGGTATGGGGAGTTGGAACTCCCCTGCCCGAGTCATAACCCCCACGCACCCTTGACGGCGCAGTAGTACCGTGCCCAGACACGGTAGTACCGCACGGTGCGGTACTTCCGAAGTACCGCACCAGAGCGGTAGTACCGTGCTGTGGCGCGGTAGTACTGTGCCTCCCAAAGCGGTAGTACCGCGCCCAGACGCGGTAGTACCGTGGGCTCAAGAAGATGCACGTTTCGAGCGCGAAAAACTGGATCTTTGCACAAACCACTCCGAGCCAATACAACACCACAAGACCATGCAACACACAAAACCAGAAAGGCACACGACAAACGAACCAACCACGAGACACCACCTCTCCAAAAGAGAGCGCGGTGGCCGTAGCCACCTATGTTTGAGTCAATTAGTATGGCACCGCGAAGAATTATCCTTGGGTCCATGACCGAAACTCGTCTTTGAAGCACAAGTACCATCAAACATGGCTAATGTGAAAGACTTGATTGATTTATGCATAATGGGGGGAGGGAGAGTTCATTGAGAGAACATCACTCCCCCTATGTCCATGCCTACATCTAAATAGGACAACACGTTGAGTATGGTGGGGTGTGCAAGGGTTCAAGCAACATTGCTCGAATCGATGATATTTAGCTCATGCCTTAACTCGCGAAATCTTGCTTCATCCAAGGGCTTCGTGAAGATATCTGCAAGGTTATCATGAGTGTTGACGTAGTTGAGATCGATCTCTCCTCGCCTAATATGATCCCGGATGAAGTGATACCGGATCTCAATATGCTTCGTCTTGAAGTGTTGCACCGGGTTGAGAGAGATCTTGATGGCACTTTCATTGTCACACCAAAGAGGCACTTTGTCACAAGTGGCACCATAATCCTTTAAAGTTTGCCTCATCCATAAGAGTTGTGTACAACAACTACCGGCCACCACATACTCCGCTTCGGTGGACGAGAGAGACACACAACTTTGCTTTTTGGAAGACCAACTTACCAAAGAGCAACCAAGGAATTGGCACCCTCCGGAAGTGGACTTCCTATCCACTTTGTCTCCCGCCCAATCAGAATCCGAGTACCCTACAAGCTTGAAGTTTGATCCTCTTGGGTACCATAAGCCAAAGTTTGGGGTATGAGCCAAATATTGAAAGATTCGTTTGACCGCCACATAGTGACTTTCCTTAGGTGCGGCTTGAAACCGTGCACAAATTCCCACACTCAACATGATTTCCGGTCTAGATGCACAAAGGTAAAGCAAGGATCCAATCATGGAACGATATACCTTTTGATCCACCACTTTACCATTGGGATCTAAGTCAAGTTGGCACTTGGTGGGCATTGGAGTGGAAGCCGGATTGACGTCACTTAGCTTGAATCTCTTGAGCATGTCTTGAGTGTATTTGGATTGATTGATGAAGGTTCCTTCTCTTCTTTGCTTCACTTCAAACCCTAGAAAGAACTTCAACTCTCCCATGGAGGACATCTCGAACTTTGAGGTCATGAGAGCGGCAAATTCCTCATTGAAAGCTTTGTTAGGAGAACCAAAGATAATATCATCAACATATAATTGGCACACAAACAACTCCCCTTTGACCTTCTTAGTAAAAAGAGTGGGGTCGATTAGCCCAACTTCAAAACCACGGTCTTGTAAAAACTCGGTAAGGTGGTCATACCACGCACGTGGGGCTTGTTTAAGGCCATAGAGTGCCTTATCGAGTTGATACACATGATCGGGAAAGTAGGGATCCTCGAACCCGGGGGGTTGCTCGACGTAAACCAATTCATTAATGGCACCATTAAGAAAATCACTCTTCACATTCATTTGTTGTAACTTAAAGTTATGATGAGAAGCATATGCAATCAACATGCGAATGGATTCAAGACGAGCAACGGGAGCAAAGGTTTCACCGTAGTCGATACCCTTGACTTGGGAGTAGCCTTGTGCTACCAAACGAGCCTTGTTGCGAATGATAATCCCATGGGCATCTTGCTTGTTCTTGAATATCCACTTGGTTCCAATGACATTGTGGTTCCCCGTTGGCCTTGGCACCAATCTCCACACTTTGTTGCGCTCGAAGTTGTTGAGTTCTTCGTGCATGGCATTAAGCCAATCCGGATCTTCTAGCACCTCATAGACCTTGTGGGGTTCCACACAAGAGACAAACGCGTGATGCTCACAATAATTTGCTAATTGTCTACGAGTGCTTACCCCCTTTCTTAAGCTTCCAAGCACATTCATCATGAGATGATCCTTGGTGGAGAGCTTGGAAGCAACCTTGGCGGCACGACGCTCTAATTCCTCCTCGGTGGTGAGTTGAGGAGCGGTTACTTGATCATCTTGAGCGCCGTCATGAACTTGTTCTTGATCTTGAACTTGCTCGGGGGAGAGAACTTGACCTTGGGCATCACTTGGTGTGTCCACACCGTCTTGAGTATGATCTTGCCCTTGGTCTTGTTCATGAGGTTGAGGGCCTTCACTTTGTTCTTCGGAAGCGTGTGGGCCTTGGGTTGGTGATGGCTCCACTTGAGTGGAGCATTGTCCTTCTCCTTCGGCCACAAGGGGTTCCTCAATGGGTAGGATGAAACCAACACCCATTCTTCTTATGGCTTGAGGAGGAATTTCATCACCTACATCACAAGTGCCACTTTGCTCCACTTGGGAGCCGTTATTCTCATCAAACTCCACGTTACACGTCTCCTCAATAAGTCCCGTGGATTTATTGAGGACACGGTAAGCATGAGAGTTTGTAGCATAACCAACAAATATGCCCTCATAAGCTCTAGCCTCAAATTTACACAACCGAACACCTTTCTTGAGAATGAAACACTTACACCCGAATACCCGGAAGTACTTGAGGTTGGGCTTGTTACCGGTGAGTATTTCATATGGAGTCTTGTTCAAGCCCTTGCGGAGGTAGAGCAAATTTGATGCATGACACGCGGTGTTGATGGCTTCGGCCCAAAAGTTGTACGGAGACTTGAACTCCGCCATCATGGTCCTTGCCGCATCCATCAACGTCCGGTTCTTCCTCTCCGCAACACCATTTTGTTGAGGGGTGTAGGGTGCGGAATATTGATGCTTGATTCCCTTGTCACTAAGAAACTCATCCAAGGTGTAGTTCTTGAACTCGGTGCCGTTGTCACTTCTTATTGTCAAGATCTTTGCATTGTGTTGACGTTGTGCTTCATTTGCAAAGTCAATGATGGTTTGTTGGGTCTCGCTCTTCCTCTTGAAGAAATACACCCACGTGTACCTTGAGTAGTCATCCACAATCACCAAGCAATACTTCCTACCTCCAAGACTATCGAAGGATGGAGGCCCAAAGAGATCCATGTGAAGGAGCTCCAAAGGCCTCTTTGAATAAATGATAGTCGTGGGAGGGTGAGCCTTCTCATGTAGCTTTCCTTCGATACAGGCACTGCAAGCACGATCTTTAGCAAAACTAACATTCGTTAGTCCACGGACATGGTCCCCCTTGAGGAGACTTTGCAAAGATCTCATATTGACATGGGCTAAACGGCAATGCCAAAGCCATCCCACATCAACTTTAGCCATTAGGCATGTCGCGGTCTTAGTGGGTCGCTCCGAAAAGTTAATCACATATAGACCATTCTCGACATGCCCAACAAAGGCTACTTTAAGAGTCTTGCTCCACAAGAGGGCCACGGTATCAATATCAAAGAAAGTGGCAAAGCCCATGATAGCAAGTTGACGAACGGAAAGTAAATTGTATGCAAGGGACTCAACAAGCATGACCTTCTCGGTCGTGAGATCATGAGAGATGACCACCTTGCCAAGTCCCAATACCTTAGAAGATGAGGCGTCACCCCACTCGACATTGGTGGGCATAGATGGAACCTTGTGCACGTCCACCACCAAGTCCTTGCTTCCGGTCATATGATTTGTAGCTCCGCTATCGAGCAACCATGATCCCCCACCGGAAGCAAACACCTACAAGAGATCAATGCTTGGTTTTAGGTACCCATTTTGTAATGGGTCCTTTGATGTTAGTAACAAGGGTTTTTGGAACCCAAATAGACCATTCAATGTATTCATGAAGAGAACCAATAAATTTGGCATAAACATGCCCATCACTAGCACGGCATAACACATAAGAAGGGTTAAAATCGCCGGTTTGTTGAGAGGGATGGCATTGCCCTTCTTGACATTATTCTTCTTCTTCTCCCCAGGGGCACTCTCTCCCTCCCTCACAAAGGTTTGCATGAGGGGAGGAGGTCGTTTGGTCTTGTCATTCTTCTTCTTGTTCTTGGAGTCGGGCACGTACCCAACCCCTTCCTTGGCCACACCTCCCTTTTGGTTGATCAAGAGATCGTTGAGGTTCTTCTTGCCTTGTATGCAAGTTGCAAGACCTCTCTCAAGTTGCTCCTTCAACTTCACATTTTCCTCAACAAGATGTATATGCTCACAACACGGCTTAGTAGCATTTGCATTATCAATTAAAACCATATGAGGAAAAGTTGCTTTCTCCTTGGTTAGCTTCACCTGGAGTTGATCATGAGACTCCTTGAGACTAGCGTGAATACCCTTCAAGGCCTTGTGGGCCTTGTCAAGTACATCAAACTCCTCTTTGAGTCTAGCAAGATCAACCCCGAGTTTGGCCTTCTCGGAATTTAGCACACGAGAAACAATGAGGGCATGATCATAATCTTTCTTTAACTTAGCATGATCAACATTGTGTGACTCCTCAAGAGACAAACGAAGACCACGCTCTTCCTCAAGAGCATTGGAAAGATCTGAAATCTCATCAGCATAGTCACGACTACGCCCTTCCATCTTAGAGATGGTGTCTTCGTGAGCCTCGATCATGTCATTGGCCTCACCCAGTTGTTCCAAGAGAGCAACAAAGTGCTTCTTGGATTTTCCCTTGAGTTTGCCCATAAAGGCCTCAAACTCGTTAGCCTCCACATTAGCTCCCTCAAGTTCATTAATGCTATCCGTTGGGGAAGGATGATTAATGATGGTAGTTTTGATGTTGGAGGTTACCTTGTTGGTGGCTTTAGCCATGAGGCACTTAGCGGTGATGCTCTCATTGGGTGAGTCGAAGAGAGACACCCGTGACGTTGTTGCAATGGCAACGGAGGCCATGGCAACCGACTCACCATCTTCATCATCATCATCATCATCATCCTCATTGTACTCTTATTGCACAACCAAAGCCTTGGGAGGAGTCTTCTTGGTGAAGTTGTTCTTGTTGGGGAACGACTTGGCCTTGTCCTTTCGGATGAGTTTGCCACCATTGTCTTCCCTCTTCTCATACGGGCATTCCACAATGAAATGACTCACGTTGCCGCAATTGTAGAAAGTCCTTACACGTTGCTTGCCCCTTGTGCCACTCGAGTTGTTTTTGCTAAAATTGGGCCTCGAGTTTTTCTTGCTCCATAATTGCCTTGAAGCAAGTGCCATGTATTCATGATATGCATACTTCGTATCTTCAGGGTTGCTCTCCTCTTCTTCCTCTTCTTCTTCTTCCACGGTGAGCTTGGCCTTCAATGCAAGGTTAGGCTTCTTTGCCCGTTGAGAACGGAGCACCGCATTGTCGGTGGTCTTGTCCAAAATGTTCATGGCCACAAACTCATCCAACACTTCGCTTGAGGTCAAAGTGTGGAAGTCCGGTCTTTGACGAATGACGGAAGACATGGCCTTGTGGTAGGGCATCATTGCCTTGAGGAATTTGCGCTTGATCCAATTGTCATCCGTGTCCTTGCTCCCGTGATCTCGTAGTGAGACTGCGAGTTTGGTTACTCTCCGATAAAGCTCACGAGGTTCTTCATCTTCCTTCATTGCAAACTCATCGGCCTCATCTTGTACCACTTCATAGTTGGAGCGTTGAATGCTTGCGCTTCCCCGGTAGAGAGACACGACACAATGCCATGCATCTTTGGCCAAGGCGAAGGGACGAAGATGAGGTTGGTCTTCGGGTGGAATTGCATGATGAAGAGAGCATTCTCATTGAATTGATTGTCCGCGGCTTCTCGAGGAGTGAAGTTGCTTGGATCATGTGGATAGAAACCTTCTTCAATGATTCTCCAAAGGTTAGTGTTCACATGATTTAAATGACGTTTAAAGCGGTAAACCCAAGAATCAAAATCCTCATTTTTCACTATCTTAGGGGGAGGACCGGCATGATTCAAATGAGTGGAAGGAACTGGTCCACCATAAACAAGTGGTGGTTCCACATGGGAAATGATGCCGGTGCCATTCTTGCCACTAGAAGAAGGAGCCTTTTCACTACTAGCTCCCCCCTTGCCGGGGATAGCATCTGACACCTTGATGGCGGGATCACCCACTTTCAATGGTGCGGTGGATAGTTTAAGCCCCTCAAGAAATTTAGTAAACATGCTTTCAACTTCGGTCATCATGGAGGTTTTCAATGTCTCCATGGCCACATTGAACTCCTCACGAGAGACCGACGTTCCCCCATCGCCCGTAGATGAGTTAGGATTCACACCAGAGTGTTCCTCCGCACCGTCTACGGTTTCAACCATACTCTTTGGACGGTAAAGTCCTTAATAAAGAGACGAGGCTCTGATACCAATTGAAAGGATCGATATGGTTGACTAGAGGGGGGGGGTGAATAGGCAACTAACAATTTTTCGCTTTTCTTTAGCAATTTAAACTTTGCATCAAAGTAGGTTGTCTAGATATGCAACTAGATGAGCAACCTATATGATGCAACACGAATAGGAACACAAGCAAGCAAGATATATGAAACAAATAAGCTACACAAGTAAAGGCACGAGATAACCAAGAGTGGAGACGGTGGAGACGAGGATGTGTTGCCGAAGTTCCTTCCCTTTGAGAGGAAGTACGTCTCCGTTGGAGCGGTGTGGAGGCACAATGCTCCCCAAGAAGCCACTAGGGCCACTGTAATCTCCTCACACCCTCACACAATGTGAGATGCCGTGATTCCACTATTGGTGCCCTTGGAGGCGGCGACCGAACCTTTACAAACGAGGTTGGGGCAATCTCCACAACTCAATTGGAGGCTCCCAACGACACCACGAAGCTTCACCACAATGGACTATGGCTTCGCGGTGACCTCAACCGTCTAGGATGCTCAAACACCCAAGAGTAACAAGATCCGCAAGGGATTAGTAGGGGGGAATCAAATATCTCTTGGTGGAAGTGTAGATCGGGGCCTTCTCAACCACTCCCGAGCAAATCAACAAGTTTGGTTGGCTAGGGAGTGAGATCGGGTGAAAATGGAGCTTGGACAATAATGGAGCTTTAATGGTGGAAGACGTGAGTCAACGGGGAAGAAGGAGACCCTTTATATAGTGTGTGGAAAAGATCCAACCGTTACCCACCAACCAGCCCGCGGCCAGCGGTACTACCGCGCCTGGCCAGCGGTACTACCGCAAGGCCGCGTGGTACTACTGCTTGCAACCAAGCGGTACTACCGCACGGTAGTGCGGTACAACCGTACCGTCCCACGGTACTGCCGCGACCCCAGCATAGAAACAGACGCAAGCTGGGGGCGGTACTTCCGCACGCGTGGTACTACCGCGCCCCCCATGCGGTACTACCGCAAGGCAAAAGTCCCAGCCAGGGGGAAGGGGAACTTCCGTGCCTACTTCCACAAATAAATGGAAGTAGCAAAAACCCGACATAGTAGTACTGCCGACGGGTGGTACTACTGCCTGACCGCATAGCGCGGTACTACCGCACGGCGAAAGCGGTACTACCGCGGCAGGTGCGAATGTAAAAAATTACATCCGCTCCTACTACCGCAAGGGGCAGCACTAGCCTGGTGGGCAGCGGTAGTGCGGCTCCAGGGGAGCGGTACTACCGTGAGCACCAACGGTACTACCGCGCCACCGCGCGGTACTACCGTTGATCCAGGAGCAGTACTACCGCAACCACAACAGCAGCCAGTCAAAGGAGGCAGGAAAAACGGAGGAAGCTCCAAGGAAGAAGGAGGGGATAAAAGGAGACATGTACGTGATGATTCCACCCAAACCTTTCCAACACGGACCCCCTCTTAATAGTACGGCTTTCCTACGACTCAAATCCACCAAAAAGAAACATAGAAAAGACGTCGTCTTCGTCAGTCTTCGAGGGGCACCCAATCGTCTTGTGCCTAGCAAAGAAGTGTCTGGAAAACTCATGGCACACGATTAGTCCACAAATGCGTTGTCATCAATCACCAAAACACTTAGGGATAAATATGTCCTGATAGAGGGGCCTGCAAATTATTCCATACCCTTGTATGAATCTTCTGTAATATCCACTGAGTCCAAGAAAGCTTCTCAACTCTGTGACAGTAGTGGGAGCAGGCCATGCTTTAATAGCTTCAATCTTGGAAGGGTCAGTAGAAACTCCCTCAGAGTTAATGACATGACCCAAATATTCAATTTCCTTCTCGCCAAAATAACATTTTTCCAGCTTAGCATACAGTTTGTTTGCTTGCAAAATATCAAACACCTACTTGAGATGATCCGGATGCTCCTCCATGGAGAAACTAAAGACTAAAATGTCATCAAAGAAGACCACCACAAATTTATGGAGACCAAATAGAAAATTCATCAAGGCCTAGAATGTAGGAGGTCCATTAGTAAGTCCAAAAGTTATTACTAGGAATTCAAACAATCCCATGTGAGTGGCAAATGCAGTTTTAGGGATATCCTCCTCAACCATTCTGATCTGATGATAGCGATTTATAAGGTCAATATTTGAAAATATCTTTGCTCCTTTAAGCTGGTCCAATAGATCTTCAATTACAGGTATAGGATATTTGTTTTTAATGGTAATAGCATCCAGCTTTCTGTAGTCAGTACAGAGCCTCCATGACCCATCTTTCTTCTTGACCAGGAGTACAGGAGAGGAGAAAGGACTAGTGTTGGGCCTGATAATTCCATTTCTGAGCAACTCCAAAATGATTTTCTCCATAATTTCTTTTTGGTGTTGAGGAATTCTGTAGGGGTCTTTGGTTCACCATGTTGGCTCCATCCACTAAAGGAATTCTGTGATCACAGGCCTGCTTGGTGGAAGCTCAGTAGGTTCTTGAAATAACTTTTCATATTGGTCTAGAAGTGGTTGTAGTTCAGCAGGGATTTCTTGGGTAGCTGCTACAATTTCAGGGCCACAAGTAGTGAATAAGAAAAATCCACAAACAGCTTGCTCCACTAATTTTTCAGTGTTGTCAACAGCTTCTGTAAGTGCATCTAGTGCCACCCCTAGTTGGTTTTGGAGTATTGACGACAAACCTGGTTGAGGAACTAATGTGTTTGTGAGAATTGCAGGATAACACAGGTAGAAGTCCCTCATTGATTCGGTTTTCCTAGTAGAGATGACCCCTAAAAATGTATGAAGACATTGAAGTCAAAGGTGGTATGTGAAGACATTCACATTGAAGACTATGACAAGAGAAGACATCGCGTGAAGACTATGGAGCGCGAAGACTTAGTTGTTTTGTCGTTCTTTTTCTTCTTTGTTGAGTCATAGGAACCACCGTACTGTTAAGTGGGGTCCAAGTAAACCAGTCGGAATGACTGCAGTGATGCTTAACCAAAATCCTATGTCTTCGAGCGAAGACAATGAGAGCAAATCTTATCCAGAGCTGGATAAGTCAGCTTTGCTTGTAGCCCAAGTAAAGTTGCCGTGTGTGTTTGAAATCTGACCATTGGAACACGTGTCAGTTCCTTCATGACCTAGGGTCATTTCAAACAAATTAGGTCAGGTTGCCTAGTGGCTATAAATAGCCCACCCCCTACACCATAAATTGGTTGGCGCATGGCTTTTGTCGTTTGAGAGCAACCCACCTCGAAGCCTTTGAAAGAGAAATCCTTGCGAGGACAAAGCCCTAAACACCCAGAGCCAAAGAGTGTTAGGCATCACTTAAGTCTTCTTGTATGTGTGATCTGAAGACTTATTACACTTGAGGATTGTGAATCCTCCAGTCGGTTAGGCGTCGCGTTCTGAGCATCCAAGAGTCATTGTGGATCGCCGGTGAACGAAGTCTGTGAAGGTTTGGAAGTCTACCTTGAAGACTTATCGGAGTAATTGGGCGAGGACTGGGTGTCCTTAGCTCAAGGGGAATAAGGTGAAGACGCGGTCTTCTGAGTTGAATCTCAGCCTCCCTAACCAGACGTACAGTTGTCACAGCAACTGGAACTGGTCCAACAAACCATTGTCTTCAACGAGCCACTGGTTCTATCCTTCCCATCTCTTTATTTGCAGATTGGTCCTTGTGAAGTCATTGCTTGTTTGCATTATCTATTTGTCTTCACTGTCTGACTGCTTGTTCTGATTGGCTTCATACTATCTTCCATCCTAATCTTTACTGCCTAGCTGCTATTAGTCTTTGTGCTTTCATTTCATTGAATACTTGACTATGGCTTGCTTAGTGTAGTCTACCTTCCGCTGCATGGTAATAGGTTTATTTCTATCGTTTGTCTTCGAAACTTCCATGTTTTGAGGACTTTCATAAAAATCGCCTATTCACCCCCCCCCTCTAGTCGATCACTAGCACTTTCAATTGGTATCAGAGCAAGGTACTCCCTTGTTCTGTGTGATTTAGTTTAACCACCTGGAGTTTTAGCTATGTCGACTGCAGGGATAATCAAAGTCTCCGCTGCATGCCCAGTCTTTGATGGAACTGAATATCCCTACTGGAAGAATAAGACGCGCATGCATCTGGAAGCCATTGATGTCGACCTCTGGTATGTCATCAAGAATGGCATCCCCAAGGCTGGTGAAGGTGTCACCGCTGCTGATGTTAAGAAGTTCGTTCAACTGGATTCCACTGCCAAGAACATCATCTGTGGTGATCTGACCAAAGGACAGTATGGCCGTGTGAGTGCTTTGGAAACATCCAAGCTAGTCTGGGACTGGCTCTCCAAGGTCAACGAAGGCGTCTCAACACAAAGAGATCAAAGAATCAGTGTCCTTCGCAACCTCTTCAACCGCTTCAAGAGAAACGACAATGAGAATGTTCAACTCACGTTTGATCAACTCACTGACATCACAAATGAGCTTCAAGCCCTCGGCGTTACTGAGATCACCAAGCATGAAGTCGTCAAGACACTCCTGAGATCACTTGGCAGCTCATTTGACACCCTAGCCCTGATGATTCAAGAACGCCCTGACTTCAAGACACTCGATCCGTCTGACATACTTGAAAGGCTCAACACACATGAGTTTCAGCTTTCTGAGAAAAGAGACATCTACGGGCCCAACTATGGGCGAACTTGTGCTTTGAAGGCAAAAGTTGTTTCCTCATCTGAAGAAGAATCTGATTGCAGTTCTGATGATCCTGAAGACATTGGAAAGGAGCTTGCTATGCTTGTGAAGAAGTTCCAGAAATTCACCAAGAAGAAAGGCTTCAGAAAGTCCTCACGATCCAACTCAAGGAATGATGAAGCTTCTGCTCATGACTATAAGAAGAGAACATGCCACAAGTGCAAGAAACCTGGTCACTACATCTTTGAGTGTGTGAAGTGGGACAATGAGAACAAGAAGAAGAAGAAGAAGAAGAGCAAGGAATATGATTCTGACGACAAGAAGAAGAAGAAATACTCAAAGTCTTCTTCCAAGTCTTCATCAAAGTCTTCATCACACAAGAAGAGCTCATCTGGCAAGGCTCGTGCATTTGTTGGCAAGGAAATGGATTCAGAGGAGGAGTCTGCTTCTGAGGAGGCGGAGGTGGAGTCTGAGGAGGAGTCTGATTCTGGCGTTGCAAGTCTGGCTACAGCCTACGTTGCCAAGTCCATCTTCAACATTGAAGACAATGACTTCATCACCGACGCTGATGCTAATGACAAGGACAACTCCGCTCCCACCTACTACTTCATGGCACGCGGTGCCAAGGTAAACTCACGCACTACTCACTATCAAGTGTCCAGTGAAGATGACTCTGATTGTGGTTCCAAACCCAGCTACAAAACACTTGCTAAAATTGCAACTGAACAACAGAAAGCTATGGAACATATTCAAAAACTGTTAGACAAGCGATGACCTGTTAGACGCTGAAATGACTCGATCTCAGTCCTTAATTGAAGACATAAAAAATCTTCATGTTAAGTATGAGGAACTTGAAAGTCGTCATGAAACACTCTCAACAACTCATGAAAAGCTTTCCTATGATTATCTTCAAAGGAAGCAAGATCTTGAGAAATTGAGAGCGGCTCATGAAGATCTTCAAAAGGAAAACGAGTCACTTCGCGCCAAACAGATCAGTTCCGCTCAGGAAGGATTTGAACCACCATGTCTGAAATGCATTGAGCGTGACAACGCTACTTCTGTTGCGGGATGTTCTACTGCTGCTACTATTGCAATATCTTCAACTATTGATGTGGTAACTAACCCCTCTGCTGAGGATGCCACTGCTATTGCTGATGAAAATGCTAGGTTGAAGACATTGCTTGAAACAGGGATGTACAAAAGTCTCAAAGGGCATCATACACTATGTGATGTCCTCAAAAGGCAGATCCCGAACCGAAACCCTAGGAAAGAGGGTGTTGGGTTCAAAAGGAAAATGAATGTTGATGGCTCTTACTGGAAACCTGAGCAGTACCCCAAAACCACATGGGTTGCTGCAAAGGAACCTTCAGTGGATCCATCCACCCTATTTGGCTTCACTTGTGCTAATCCCATTGTTATTGATGAATCCTTTGATGCAAACTATAAACTGTTTAAAAATCAGAATGGTGAAGTGTTTGCCAGGTATATTGGTACTAACTACAGGAATGGGCCACCTATGAAGAAAGTCTGGGTGCCGAAAAAGTGTCTGGAAAGTCTTCCTGTGTATGTCATCATGACACCACAAGTGAAGAAGACAAACCCCAGACCACGTGCTTCATATGGTCCAAAGGCTTCATATAGACAGAGGACTCACCTGAGTGGCACAAACGCAAATGTTTTGCAGGGAAACCATACTCAGGCCGATGAATATGAGCGCGTCTCATCAAACTGCCATGTTCATAAGACCAAGAACTACTCTGCTTATTCTTATGAGTACTATTGTCCACCTGCAAGACTATTTGCTAGGGCTCCAAAGCCAAAGTTCTCAGATGCTGCACTTAGACTCATTGCTTCGAAGCCACCCTTGAAGATGTGGGTGGCTAAGAAAGCTTAACCTTTTTTTTGCAGGGAAGGGTCTCCAGCCGAAAATCAAATGCGTCTGAAGCTATTGCTGGGGACCTTAAACATCTTGTAGGGCGCAAGATCAAATGACCAAGTGGTATTATTATGTATTTTGTTCATGAGTCGCTTGCTACTTGCCCTATCAGTCCTAACCTCGATCTAAGCTTTCATAATCCACTTGCTCGTCAAATGTTTATGCTTCACAATTCTCTTTGTGAAGCCTATCCCCCTAACTGCACTATAGGGTATGACACTAGCTGCTTCAGAATGGATTATTGATAGTGGATGTACTAATCACATGACTGGCAAGCGAAGTCTTCTCATGGACTGAAACCTTATGTCCATCTGATAAGAGTCACATCACATTTGCTGATACTGGTAAAAGCAAGGTATTGGGTCTAGGTAGAGTTGCAATCTCAAGGGATCAGCACATGGATAAAGTGATGCTTGTTGAATCCCTTGGTTTCAACTTAATGTCTATCTCAATGCTTTGCGATTTAAAAATGATTGTGATATTTGGAAAATATTGTTGCCTTATTCTAATGGAATCTGACAAGTCTCTAGTCTTTGAAGGATATCGGAAAGATGATTTGTACATGGTAGATTTCTCAGCAGGACCACAGCTTGACGTATGTCTTCTTGCAAAAGCTTTAGAATGTTGGCTCTGGCATCAGAGGCTAGGGCATGCTGGCATGAGGAATTTGCACATTCTTGCAAAGAAGAAGCATATCATAGGCATCGAGGGCGTCAAGTTCAAGAAGGATCACTTATGCGGTGCCTGCGAAGCTGGAATGATGACGAGGGCCAAGCATCCCTCGAAGACAATCATGACAACGACTCAACCCTTTGAACTGCTACACATGGACCTCTTTGGTCCCACTCACTACTCAACTCTTACTACTACTTCTTGTCTCTATGGCTTCGTCATTGTTGATGATTATTCAAGATATACATGGGTGCACATAATCCTCTACAAGACTGAAGTGCAGGATGTCTTCATACGCTTCGCCAATTGAGCCATGAACAACTATGGCATCAAGATCAAGCACATCAGAAGTGACAGTGGCACTGAATTCAAGAACACAGGCCTCAACACTTATCTTGATACTTTGGGCATCACTCATGAGTTCTCAGCTCCGTACACGCCGTAGCAGAATGGCATCGTGGAACGCAAGAACAGAACACTCATTGAGATGGCCCGGACGGTGCTCGATGAATACAAGACTCCAAGAAAGTTCTGGCCTGAAGCCATTGATACTGCATGCCATATCATCAACCGTATTTATCTTCACAAGCTTCTGAACAAAACATCTTATGAGCTCCTCACTGGTAAGAAGCCAAATGTCAGTTACTTCAGAGTATTTGGTGCCAGGTGCTGGATCAAGGATCCACATCACACTTCAAAATTTGCACCGAAAGCACATGAAGGTTTTATGCTTGGATACGGAAAGGATTCTCACTCCTACAGAATCTTCAACCTCTTTCACTATAAAGTGGTTGAAACTGTGGGCGTGCGGTTCGATGAGACTAACGGCTCGCAAAGAGAGCACGTGCCAAATGTGCTAGATGAAGTTCCATCTAGTGAATCTATCAAGCTTATGGGAACTGGAGAAATCATACCGTCTGAAGCACAGCCCGAAGAGGAACTCATCATCTCTGCACCTGATCAACCTGAAGACAATGCTCAGCCTGAAGACAATCCTTCTAACGATGACAATGATCAGCAAGAGCAAAATCTTCGTCCTGTTCATCCTCGTGTTGCAAATGAAGTACAGATTGAGAAAATAATTAATAGCATCAATGCACCTGGTCCACTCACTCGTTCAAGGGCAACACAACTAGCAAATTTCTGTGGGCACTTCACATTCGTCTCAATATCTGAACCCAAGAAAGTTGATGAAGCCTTCATGGAACCGAAATGGATTCAAGCTATGCAAGAAGAGCTTCAACAATTTGAGCTGAATAATGTATGGGAACTGGTCAAGCGTCCTGATCCTCGTAAGCACAATATCATAGGCACTAAATGGATATATCACAACAAGCAAGATGAGCATGGTCAAGTTGTCAGAAACAAGGCTCGTCTTGTTGCTCAAGGATACACTCAAGTTGAGGGAATTGACTTCGATGAAACATTTGCTCCTGTGGCTAGGCTTGAAGCTATACACATACCGCTGGCCTATGCAAATCATCATAACATTCTTCTGTATCAAATGGATGTGAAGAGTGCCTTTCTCAATGGCAAGATTGAAGAAGTAGTGTATGTTGCACAACCGCCTGGCTTTGAAGATCCAAAACATCCTGACATGGTTTATAAGCTCAACAAGGCACTGTATGGCCTCAAACAAGCCCCTCGTGCTTGGTATGACACACTCAAGGACTTCCTGAAGAGCAAAGGCTTCAAACCTGGTTCCCTGGATCCCACGCTCTTCACGAAGACATATGATGGTGAACTGTTTGTGTGCCAAATATATGTGGATGACATTATCTTCGACTGCACTAATCAGAAATACAGTGATGAGTTTGGATACATGATGCAAGAGCAATATCAGATGTCCATGATGGGTGAGTTGAAGTTCTTCCTTGGTCTTCAAATACGACAACAATGCAACGACATCTTCATATCTCAAGAGAAATACCTCAAAGATTGCCTAAAGAAGTTTGGAATGCAAGATTGCAAAGGTTACACGACGCCAATGCCAGCTAAACACCATCTGGGTCCCGACGACAATGGTAAAGAGTTTGATCAAAAGGTATACCGCTCCATGATTGGTTCTTTGCTTTATTTATGTGCATCTAGGCCAGATATCATGCTTAGTGTTTGCATGTGTGCCCGATTCCAAGCGGCACCAAAGGAATCGCATCACTTAGAGGTGAAGCGAATTCTTCGATATTTGGATCACACCCCAACACTAGGATTATGGTATCCAAAGGGCTCAGAGTTTGATCTAGTTGGATTCTCGGATGCTGATTATGTTGGTGATAAGGTGGATCGCAAGTCTACATCAGGAACATGCCATTTTCTAGGACGATCACTTGTATGTTGGTCTTCAAAGAAGCAGAACTGTGTATCTATCTCCACTGCTGAATCTGAATACATTGCTGCTGGGTCTTGCTGCGCTCAGCTTCTATGGATGAAGCAAACACTCAAAGACCATGGTATTCATCTGAAGCAAGTGCCACTCTACTACGACAACGAAAGCGCCATCAAGATTGCCAACAACCCAGTTCAGCACTCAAAGACAAAGCACATTGAAATTCGTCATCACTTTCTCAGAGATCATGTCATGAAGGAAGATATTGATATCATACATGTCAACACTGAAGAGCAACTGGCAGATATCTTCACAAAACCCTTGGATGAGAAAAGGTTTTGCAAGTTACGGTGTGAGCTAAATATCTTGGATCCTCAAATGTCTTGTGATCAGGCACACATCCTAACACTTATGCATGTTGATGACTTAGATGTGCAACACACGAAGTAAAGTATATCTTCAATCAATGAAGACTTACATTCTGAGTGTGAATACATTAACGTGGAATTTGACTTCGGAGCGCCACGATAATTGTGCGCCGTGTCTGGGTCTAATACTTCCTATACGGTGGGTAACGCCACCACCAAATTCTTCCTTTAGAAGTGTTTTTCTCATGGCGTTACTTTTGCAAAGTCTTCACACTTGTTTTGTCTTGAACATTGATTTGCTTTCTTGATTATCTTCACAATGTTGATTTGGTATATGCATATATTAAGTGTTCTGTCCTCTACAACATTCACTTATAGCTATGTATTTTCATTTGAATCTTTTGAGCTAAGTGAATGTGATCGGACCCTAACCTCTCTGTGCTTCTACCTCAAATCTATCTATCCAAATCATATGCATTCTATTGAAACTGTCGAATGTCTTCTCTGCGTCCTTGTCAGCAGAAGACACAGAGACAAACATTTAATCGATTTTAAATGCTTAATCCTTATTGCCTGAAACTCGGAGAAGCTGGAACGACTGCCCGACAATCCAGATGGGCGTGGGAACATGGAACTGTTTTCAATGTGTTGCATGTTTGCCACGTGTCCCTCAGATGTGAACCGCCAGGGGCACCTGCGTAATTGCGCTGTGTCGTTCTTTTCCTTATAAATACATGTCCCCTCACGGTCAAAAATCCTTCTTCCACCTCTCCACCTCGTCAAAACCCTAGCGCCTCCGCTAGCTCTTGACGACGCCGGCAACGAAGCGCTTAGCTGCCGCGACTTCACCGACGTCGTCCTCACGCCGACCGCAGACATCATCTTCTCTGCCGCTGCCGTAGGTGTCCTCTGTCACGAAGTTAGGGCATGGTGGATCGAACTGTTCGGTCTCCTACTCTTCCCATCTAGCAGTTCATCGTGTGGTAATTAAAATCTCACTTTTTACCATCTTTTGATCTAATGGATTCATCCTTCTTCACCAAAAGTGGTTTCTGTGACTACAAACTTGGATGTATCTAGTTCTGCATCTCATACTGTGCCTAGCATCTTCACTTATGCATCTAAACTAGTTAGATTCCTCACTTGCACCTATTCTTGGATTCATACAAATCTGGAACCAACTTCAAACACATAAGTGAATGTCTTCGCGTTATGAGGTCAATGTCTTTAAACTGATTTATCTTCAAAATCTTCTAAGAATGCATATGACCTCTTCCCCTTCCCTCGCATCTTTACTGCTGTCACATGTACATGTCCGTGGGAGAATCCCTTGGTTCTCATAGTCTGCATTCATTTGCAGAATTCTTACAGCATCATATCAACTCTCCCGAAGCCAGTTCTTGTCTGACCAAGAAGCCTTTGTCAGTGTTGAAGCCATACAGTTTGAACTTCATGGCTTGGCAAAAGTCAGTGAGGAAGGGCGGCAGACAGCGCCGCAGGGAAACATCAAAGGATTTGCCAGCTGATCTGCATGAACTATACAAAACTGATCCTGAAGAAACCTATAATGAACGCAAAACTCGAATCCAATGGTTTCGAAGATATTGGGCCAAGCAATGGTTTAAGTACAAATTCGTCACCAAAGAGTATGCTGAGAAGAATGCTATCAAGCGTCCCTGGGGAGATATTCTCTATAAAAATCTTCAACCCAAGACCAGAACTGAAGCCATTGCTTAGGGTTTCTTCCCTTGCATGGTCTGTGGACCTCAACCTACTAATGCTCATCCCACATCTCTGCTATGGTGTCGGGATGACAATCTATTCAAGCGCAACTTTCAGTTTGCCAAGAACTCGACCAAGGAGAACAAGAAATCTTGGGGATTAGAATTCAATCCTGGCCCCTCCGTGCCTCGTGCCGATGGCACGCGCGAAGCTGAACCAAATCTGGTTGGGCCCTTCTATGACTTAGAAGGTCTCATCACTCATATCAGGGTTCAAGGGGCAGATGTGGATCGACCTGCAGATGATGCTGACTCTGATGAAGCGCCTGCACCTCCGAAGCCGAAGAAGCAGAAGAAACCCAAGGCTCTGAAGCCTTCCCCTCCACCAAAAGCTTCACGAGTGAAGCCCTTGGCCACCGCTCCACCTGCACCAAGTGTGCGGTCTGAAGATCTCTCTCACGTCTCCAAGACCGAGAAGAAGAAGAAGAAGCCTATGCACTCCTCCAGTCCTGCTCTGACCCCTGCTGCCATTCTGAGAAATGAGGCCATTGATCTATCAAGTGACGACGATCTTACCAATGACGCTCTTGAGCTGTTGATTAAGAGCAAGCAGCAGGCGGAAATATTCAATGATCTTCCCCTCTTCGATGTTGAGATTCTGAACAAGTTCATCGATGACTGGTTTGACAATCCAGAACTCAGTTTTGACGATCTACAACTTCCAATTGGCCTCAGCGTCTCCTTCAACAACGCCATTGCTTCTGAGTTAGCTCTTGCTCAGAAAATTGTTGAGCTGAAGCACAAGATTGATTTTGAAAAGGCTCAGTTCAAGAAGCATATGGCCAGGCTTAGTGTGAAGGATGTGCAGAACTTCAAGATCATGCTACACGAGCTCAAGGAAGCATTTCTCAAGAAACGTGACGAAGCCCAAGGTTCTCGTGAGCGCATGAAGAATCTTGCTGCCAAATGTGTTCAAGGCTACAATGAAGCTGAAAAGCACAAGGCCTTGGGACGACCAGTCATCGACCCCAGAATGGCTGCCAAGAAGAAGAAGAACCCAGCTGTGGCAGAACCAGAAGAATCAAGGCAGGAAGAACCTCACATTGTCTTCCCAGCCAGTATGACATGCTCGAAGCCTAAGGTCCCCACAGTGGCTTCAGAATTCAAGAAAACGAGAGCAGCTGAAGCTGAAGCCAGAAAAAGGAAAAATCTTGAAGCATCTTATGACGCACCCTCAAAAGAAGAAGCGCAAAACCAAGAAAGCTCGGGCTGCTCCCACAAAGCCCCTTGTTGTCGATCCCATCTCTGTTGCTCGTCCTGAATCCGCACAATAAGAAAGACGTATGATAGTTCATGAGCCTGCTTCCACAGAGGCTCCTGAAACGGAAGATATTCCAGCTGTTGACCCCACCACAGCTGAAGACATTGGTCACCACGGCAATGTAGCAGATGATGAAGTCCTTCCTCAGATTGAAAAAAATGTGGTATCATCGCCTGTGCTCACGCACAGCGAGCTCATCAGCATTGGTCGTCCTCTGACGCCAATTGCTCAGGATGCATCGTGGGCTGATCACCCACAACAACAAGACACCCCAAGTACTCCCCAACCACAAGTCACCTCACCAGTGCAAGATGACGATGACTTTGAGGCCCAGCCAACTCCATCTCCACAGGCGTCGCCAGCGTTACACAGGCTTCGCAAAGTACCAAGGTTTGATGGCCTGGCTTATTAGGGATGATAGACTACTCATATCAATAAGGAATTCCTTCTTTTCCGGGAGCCCCTTCGGACAGAACTCCAAAGTTAAGCGTGCTCAGCTTGGAGTAGTGTCAGGATTGGTGACCGACCGGGAAGTTGCTCCCGGTGTGCACGAGTGAGGACAAAGTGCACAGAAAAGACTAGTATTGATCTGTGGGGCCAGTCTAGATCTCGCCAGGAGTAACGACCACCAGCGGGTGTGTCCGGGGCGTTACAAGTTGGTATCAGAGCCGACCCTCACGGTTACACGGATGTTTGCGGACATGTGCGCGGTCATGTTGTTCATGACGTTTGTGACCCGTTGTGGCACATGACATGGTACATGTACCAGACTAGATGCACAGACGTATGTGCCAAGAGGGAACGTTCATGTGGCCCGACGAGGACGTCGGTTCCTCTGAGTGGGGGTGTATGTGATGGCCTGGCTTATTAGGGATGATAGACTACTCATATCAATAAGGAATTCCTTCTTTTCCGGGAGCCCATTCGGACAGAACTCCAAAGTTAAGCGTGCTCAGCTTGGAGTAGTGTCAGGATGGGTGACCAATCGGGAAGTTGCTCCTGGGTGCGCACGAGTGAGGACAAAGTGCGTAGAAAAGACTAGTATTGATCTGTGGGGCCAGTCTAGATCCCGCCAGGAGTAACAACCACCAGTGGGTGTGTCCGGGGCGTTACACAAGGCCCCAAGTCACTCTTCTGAGCGTTCCAGAAGGAGAAGTGCACCACCGATCTGTTGCACATCAAGTGTTCCCAGAAGCCACTCCAACTATGAATGTCTTTGAGTCTGAAGCCAAAACGGCTGAAGATATTTCGGCTACATCAGCCGATGATAAAGAAGAACCAAGAGTTGAAGAAGAACGAGTTGCAACTTCCCCAGTCCACCAAGATGCTGTTCTCGAGGAAAATGTGTCCAACCCTCCAGCCACACAAGTAGAGGTTGAAGCTAACGTCACCACCACCAACAACACTGCTGACGACACTGATGTCGTCATGTTCGAAGCCAATAATGAAGCACCTGAAGCCAATATGGCCCCTGAAGCCAATGCTGCAGCAAACGTGATCATTCCTCCTGAAGCTATTGTGCCACTTGCAGCCCATGTCAACGAAAATGCCAATGCTCCTGTACCCCCTCCAAGACCTCATACTGTTGAGCTGGCATTTGATCATGGTCAACCTGTTATGGTCCGATGGCCCATTCTGGTTCCTCCACCTGCTGCGGGTCCACAATTTGACTATCATGTCGAGCACAAGCCTCAAGTCCAGAAGCCCAAGCCAAGACTTCCAAGATTCCCAAGCATTGCAACCTCACCTGGGGTCTTCAATGTCAATGGCTTCGTGGCACATAACACCTTCTTCAACAGCGCCAAGAACCCATACTCCAAACCTCGCATTTCATCGGATCAGTTCTGGAGCTATCAGCAGTGCAGCTACTATTCATGCGTCTTATATAATCAAGAGCGCACATTTCCACATATGTGTCTTGACACTGAAGCTATAGCTGGCCTGCCCTGTCTCGAAGAAGCATTGGATTGCTTCAGAGACGCCGGACTCCTGCAATTTGTCACCGACAAGGAACATTGGAATGAAGAGCTTCTATTACAGTTTTATGCAACTCTTCACATCCGCGGCTCCAACAGGGATCCAAAGACTTGGGTCCTTGAGTGGATGACATGCAATGTCCATCATGAAGCCAAATCTCTTGATATCATTGAGCTAACTGGCCCGTCCACTCCAGGCAATCTGTTTGAACCTGGTTGTAGGCTTCACCATGATGCTTTGGAGAGCATTTTTCAGAAGCCCAAGCCCAACATGAGCCAGATGCTCAGTATGATGAAGCCTTTGCCTCCAGATGCTGAATATCCTCAAGCGTTCTTTGTTGAAGACCTTGAGTATCTGCCATGCACCATCTATCACATCATACGGCGAACTCTCTGACCTATCAAAGGACATTCTCCAGCTGCAAAACTTGAAGGTACAATGAAGACATTGGTCTTCTATATTCTCAATGGCAAGAGCTTCAATGCACAAGATTTCTTCATTCGTTAACTGGCAGCATCAGGCTCAGACAACTTTGGACTGAAGTTCTATGCTCCATGGGTCATGCGCCTCATCAATCTTCACTCTGCAATCAACTATCAGCCCTCTGCACGAAACCATCTTGTCTTTTTTCCAGAGGTCGATCTGTCTGTTGATGCCATTTACCCTGACCCTGCAAAGGAGCCGCTATGTCTTCACAATGCAGACCATTATGTGCCCAATGCTATCACTCATGTTTATCCCTTGGCAGGCAATACTCGTGCCCCTCTTCAAGCTAACACAGAAAGCACTATTGCTCAAAGGCCTCGAGAGCGCTCTCGTGGTCTAAATGACCGAGAACTTCTTGTCGCACTTCATCAAAAGCAAGATAAGCATCATGACTGGCTGAAGCGTCAAATGCATAGTCTCTTGGTGGATGTCAATCGCATTCATAATCTTGCCACCAAGAACGCATTTGTCTCCCATGAAGCCTGTCGGCGATCTTGGAAGAGTCTGACACTTCTGTGCTCTGAAGATGATTTAAGAGCGGATGGCTTCACTGAGAAATATAAGTTTGATTCAACGCCTCCAAGGAATGCAGTTCTGCGACGAACTCCATCTCTTGAAGACTCTGAATACTCCTCTTCAGCGGCTACTGTAAATGCCAAAGTCATCGAGGATGAAGATGATGTGACTTCTCCAACGTCTGCATCGCCACATACCGACACTGCGTCGAGTTCTTCTGCACCGCCAAATGCCAACGACGACCCTGCTGCTTCACCTACTCCCTCTGGGAACGAGTAGAAGCTCTATGTCTTCAAACCTTTTTGGTCCTTACTGACAAAAGGGGGAGAAGCATATGAGTTGATAGTCTTCAAGCGGGTCCATATGGGTGGTTGCTTTACTTTTTGCTACTTTTGCCAAGTGCTTACAACTCTCGCTTTTTGATACATTTGGTTCTTTGAGTTGTAACACTTAAACTCGATGGTCGTCTGCTACTTATTTGCTACTAGTAAACATGCACGCGCAATACGCGTCTTCGTCTCAAACAATATAGATTCAACAAAAATATAAGGCATGGCAGTTGATAATATTATTATCCCTAGTCTTTTCCACACAGTAGAATGATTGTCCAGTAGCATAGACAAAACATTCGTGGGTACAGAATTTTCAATATAACTATTACATAGAAGATGTAAAAGTAGGTTAAACCATGAACATTGTTTAAACATTATAATAAATCTGAATTTTAGCCTCTTACGAATTAATACCAACCTTGAAACTGTGCCAACCCAGAATAAGAAAACTTTGTTATTTCATAACTTGAAGCAGTGCAAGATCTGAATCATTTTCTTGCATTTGGCAAAACTTAGACACAAAAGAAACTCAGTTCTATAATAACCATTTTCACATCCGCAAAACATACCGATTCCAACCATGCACATGTAAGACAAAGGGGAGATATCAAATACAAGGTCTCAAAGAGGATTTGCAAACATGCAATAATGAATATTAGTATCCCATTTTTACCTTGGTATACATAAATTTATTCACACAATTTGCATATAAATGCAAACTATCTAATCACTGGGAATGAGGGTGGGCCGAGTATACGTTCCTCAATCTGAATAGGAAACAATCAGAATCATGAGCGATCTCCAAGCTCGCATCGTTGCTCCTCCACACTCTAGAACTTACCCCTACTTGTGCTCCAAAATGTTCTTCAACTTGCCGTTGCGAGTTCTCAATGAAATTATTCCTACAATGGACTGAAACGCACAACCTGAAGCAAACACATGTGTGATATGGCTAGTTTCCAACCGAATTCATTCTGCACACTTTTATTCGTAGTGATCATAAAAAAGAACATCTCTTCAAGCTGACATGGTCCAAACCAAAAAGGAGAAAGTATTGACGGGAACTGACTTTAAAAGGCAAACAGAGCACCTTACCAAAATAAACACTATCAAGTGACACCTTACTAAACACAAAACAACATCTCAAAAGAACCAAACACCTTGTAAAGCAAAGAGTTTTTTTATGGTGAAAAGCAAACAAACATCACTCTGCAATGAGAACTACAACTATATCCATTTCAATTAAGACCTTTGTAGTGTACCATTTTATCTCGCTACAAAAAAGGTGTACCAATTAAAGGCACATAATCCAAACAAGAAACTGAAAACGTTCTGCACTTTTACATATTTATCCACGATTCTTTTAACATCAAGAATGTAACTAAATGCAGGATATGCAAAGTAATAGTCTTCAAGATCTACATGAAGAAATATTGTGCTATATACACAATCTATTTTGTATTTTCATAATACTGTCAAGAGATGGACTGTACAGAAGTAGCAACACTTCCCTAATGAAATCATAAATTAGTAGGATCCCTTACTAATCATAATTGATGAAAAGCAATACAAAGAAATATACATCTATTGGGGGGCCTAGAATAGCCAAATGCACGTCTAAAGTGCTGCATTACAGAAATCTGCAAAATAAAAACCATGTTGTTTACCTGACTAGAGTTAATCTTCTATATCCTCATAATTGTAAAGACAGTTGGAACAACATGGAGAAACGACTTCATTATATATTCTTAATAGTAAATTAAGCACCAGATATAACAATGTAAACATTAATCCATGTTGTTTATCTGATTCAAGCAAATCTTTCTATCAACCCTATATCTAGAGATTATAGTACTGCGGGAACAACATGTACAAAAGCTATGATACATTTAGTACAGAAGATATGTAACCTGGTCGATTGTTGCCTTGTTGGGGACATGATTAGAATATATAACTGACTAATTATGCGCTGAGTGATTGTATTCTGATATGCTTAAGGGCTAACATGCATATCTCTGACATACTTTCTTCTCTAGTCCGTCATCAAGTTCAACTTCCTGCAAAAAGGAGTTGGGTTTGGAAAAGCAGCTAGATATTTAATTTGAACGAAGAGAAGATATCAACAAGGCTACAAAAATGAATAAATCAATTTGACAGATCAGAAGGAGCAGAAGGAGGGATGTAACATCGTTGCCAAAAGCATTGTTGAATCCATCAGCAACATCTTGCGCTCCCCCCTTGCTATCACCATCTCCTTGAGAGAAACAAGACCATAACCTGAAGGGAAAGTCCATCCCTTGAACGACGACCCCACCCTACAAAGAAAACTTTCCACAATTATGAATCACACCAGAAGCACATTAGTTCCTCTATTGAACAGTAATATCATAAGGACATTCCGATCTGGGTCACTTGTTGTACATTATGGTCAGACTACAATTATGACAAGATGATGAATAACGTGTAACAAAATTCTCTCTTTAATAAACATGATGAAAATAGGTTGTGTGTGTGTATGCTGCTGTATTGTCCGTTACAGAGGACGATGACAGCTTCGGTGGGGCCGGTGGCGACAACATGTAAAAAGGGAAAAATATATTAAATTTAGATATAAGATGCACTTTGCATTGCAATAACAAAGAGTTTTTTCTGCTATCCCCATCTGCATGTGATTTAAAATGTCAGGGTTATATATCAACATATGTACATATTGCCCGTCTTCAGTAGCAGAAGACAAGAGGGGTACCACATCAGTGATGACGATGTCAATTTCTTTGACGAAGTTCTCCCGTCTCTTCTCGTACTCGGCAGTGGTCTGAAACAAACAGAGCACCAACAAAAAAGGGTTAGACAAATTAAAACGCAATTTCATTTTTTCTTCTTCTGAAAATCATAGGAGGATAAGATACGAATAAGTTGAAAGCATTCATGATTCATCCATGTCGATCCCACGGACCTTGGCGATCATGCTGACGCCCATCTCCACGGCGAGCTTGGCGATGAAGAGGTCATCAGTGAGGAGGGGCTCCCTGGACCCTCTGAAGCCCAGCAGCCAACGGAGCAGCGGCGAGAGCTCCATCTTCGCGAAGCGGTGCACGATGTCGCCCGTGATGCGGCCGCCCTCCACGGTCGTGGCGAGGTCCGACGGTAGGCTGGAGATCTTCCTCTCGCCTGTGCCAGCACAAACATCGCCTCCCCCGGTAAACGCACCACTCGCCGCCGCCGTCCCCTGTTTCATCATCCCCGCCGTCGCTGCTGATGTTACCACCGCCGCCGTTGTTGCCGTTGTTGCCGGGGAGGGCGAGCGGGGGTGGGGAGGCGGTGGCGGGGAATGGCAAGGCGGAGGTGGAGCGGTAGGGAGCGGAGGAGGGAGAGGCGGGAGGAGGAGGAAGGGGCGAGAGTTCATGCGGGAGGAGGAGGATAGGAGCAACCGACGCGAGAGCGTGGGGTTTTTGTTTTTCTTCGAGCTCGGGGACGGATGACGGGGGTCGATCATGGGATTAGTGGGCCGAGCTAACCGTGGTTTGATGTTAAACATTGGGATGATTTGGATCGTTAGATCCTTTGATTGAATGGATGAGATGAATTGGTTCTCCGTCCTCTCGTGCTTTTATAGGGGTAGTAGATTCTATGATGCGATGATAAACTCTGCATGTGCGATGATGGTCATTTTGCAGACGTCCATTTTTCATTATGCATGTCATTATCTTCGCTATATCAAATCATGCATGATGAATTGTCATCATAAGTTGAAGAGGATCTCCACAAGTACAACCTGCCATGCGCATTTGCATTCCAAAAGCAAATTACTTATATGCACATCTTCAGGGGGAGCCTTTGCCACTTATGAAGACAATACCCTATCCTTTACAATCTCACATATTTTATTCCTCGTTGAAAACTTCAACCAGTTTGTCATCAATCATCAAAATGGGGGAGATTGTAAGTGCATCTAGTGCCACCCCTAGTTGGTTTTGGAGTATTGACGACAAACCTGGTTGAGGGACTAATGTGTTTGTGAGAATTGCAGGATAACACAGGTAGAAGTCCCTCATTGCTTCGGTTTTCCTACCAGAGATGACCCCTAAAAATGTATGAAGACATTGAAGTCAAAGGTGGTATGTGAAGACATTCACATTGAAGACTATGACAAGAGAAGACATCGCGTGAAGACTATGGAGCGCGAAGACTTAGTTGTTTCGTCATTCTTTTTCTTCTTTGTTGAGTCATAGGAACCACCGTACTGTTAAGTGGGGTCCAAGTAAACCAGTCAGAATGACTGAAGTGATGCTTAACCAAAATCCTATGTCTTCGAGCGAAGACAATGAGAACAAATCTTATCCAGAGCTAGATAAGTCAGCTTTGCTTGTAGCCCAAGTAAAGTTGCCGTGTGTGTTTGAAATCTGACTGTTGGAACACATGTCAGTTCCTTAGTGACCCAGGGTCATTTCAGACAAATCAGGTCGGGTTGCCTAGTGGCTATAAATAGCCCACCCCCTACACCATAAATTGGTTGGCTGCTCAGAGTTAGCGCACAACTTTTGTTGTTTGAGAGCAACCCGCCTCAAAGCCTTTGAAAGAGAAATCCTTGCGAGGACAAAGCCCTAAACACCCAGAGCCAAAGAGTGTTAGGCATCACTTAAGTCTTCTTGTCTGTGTGATCTGAAGACTTATTACACTTGAGGACTGTGAATCCTCCAGCCGGTTAGGTGTCGCGTTCTGAGCATCCAAGAGTCATTGTGGATCGCCGGTGAACAAAGTCTGTGAAGGTTTGGAAGTCTACCTTGAAGACTTATCTGAGTAATTGGGCGAGGACTGGGTGTCCTTAGCTCAAGGGGAATAAGGTGAAGATGCGGTCTTCTGAGTTGAATCTCAGCCTCCCTAACCAGATGCATAGTTGTCACAGCAACTGGAACTGGTCCAACAAATCATTGTCTTCAACGAGCCACTGGTTCTATCCTTCCCATCTCTTTATTTGCAGATTGGTCCTTGTGAATTCATTGCTTGTTTGCATTTTCTATTTGTCTTCACTGTGTGAGTGCTTGTTCTGATTGGCTTCATACTATCTTCCATCCTAATCTTTACTGCCTAGCTGCTATTAGTCTTTGTGCTTTCATTTCATTGAATACTTGAGTATGGCTTGCTTAGTGTAGTCTACCTTCCGCTGCATGGTAATAGGTTTATTTCTATCATTTGTCTTCGAAACTTCCATGTTTTGAAGACTTCCATAAAAATCGCCTATTCACCCCCTCTAGTCGATCACTAGCACTTTCAGCTTCAGTAACAGGAGTGAGAGGTACAGTTTCATCCACAAAAGTAATAAACTGCCCAGGAGTAGCAGATATCTTCATTTCCATTTTAACAAAATCCATCTGGATGGGGCTATATTTCCTCAACCAATCCACCCCTAAGATTATGTCATAGCTTTTTAACTTCAACACTCTAAAATTTCCAGTAAAGGCATGGCCTTGTATTTCATATTGACAATTCTTTGCTTGAATTCACTCCAGAGTATGCCTCCACTTGCAACAAGCACTTTAGTTTTTGGTGTAGGACTTGGGGTAACAGCCAACTTGCTAGCCATTTCAGGAGACATGAAAGTAGTAGTACTACCACTCTCTACATGTTGTAGCCATAGTACTACCCAGTTTTACTGTCAATATGAAAGTATTTTTAGTTGCTCCAATTCCCATTGCAGCATGCATTAATACTTTCAACACGGTTTCATCAGTTAACTATTCAGTAGTGTCTAGTTCATTATCATCGTAATCTGCCACAAAAATAGTTTCAGAAATTTCATCCTCTTGAGCTTGTAGAGCTTGGATTTGTGCTCTTTGGCTCATCTTGCACACCTGCCTATGACCAGGCACCCATGGTTCCCTACATTTATAACACACTTGATTTTGCTTAGCTTGTTGAATAACCACATTTCTATTAGGTGTTGTATTAGGAACTCGTGGTTTGGACTGTTCAAATATCATTTGCCTTCTAGGTTGAGGAACATACTGCTTATTTGGTAAGGTTCGAGTGGAGGGCTGAGATTTTTCCATTCTTCTAGCATACCACACAACAATTTGGAGATCCTTTGGTTCAAAACACTCCACCAGGCTCTTGATGTAAGGACCGAGATCTAAAACAAAGCTGGAAACATATATAGTAGTCATCAGGTATAGCAGGATTTTCTCTCCTCATGACATTGAGCAGTTGCTCAAATTGCTCCACATAGGCAGTCACTATTGTTGTTTGATGTGCAGCATGAAAGTTACTGACAATATCACATATTGATTCCACAGAAAACCTATCAAACAGGTAAGAGCAGAATTTATGCGATGGCACATTAGAAGGTGCATATCCAGTACATCTCCACCACTGAATTGCAGGACCTTTAAGATAGGAGATGGCCAGTTCTGTTCTATGTTCAATGGGAGTTCTGACAGCAGCAAAAAACTGTTCCAAGTGCTGAATCCAAGACTCAGGATCCTATCCTTCAAATTAAAAAAATGTTCAATTTAGATGGCTTAACAGTCAGAGCAGTTCTTCTTCTGTAATAATTATCAGCCCCTTCTTCCTCATGTATTTCATCCAACTGCACAACATTTCTCTGTACTACTTGTGCACTTTCCATTTCTTTTCTCCGCCCATAGTTTGGATGCATGTAAGGTACTTTAGGAGTACCATCCATATTCAGTTCTTTGCATGTATGGTCTCTAAGAGTGGCAGTACCAACTGTCAAAGGAGCCCCCTTGTCAGGCATTGCAACCGAGGGAGGAGTAGGAACCTGTAACTACTTCGGTCTACTAGGAGCCACTATTAGGGATTGCAGCTGGTTCTCTTTCGGTTGCACACTCCCATGTCCTTCTTTCGCTTCCTCCACCTGCTCTAGCTCAGGGTCCAACAGTAAGCGTGTGAAATTTGCTTGTATCTTGTCAAAATTGTTTTGCATAGTGGCAAAATTTCTGTTGACAACTGCCTGGAATTGCTGGAACTCTTGACGATCTTCCTCTCTATCTTGCCGTAGGGTCTTGATGTCCAGCTCCAAGGACTCCAACTGTAGGTCAATAGTAGTCCCTGAATCCACAACCTCCGGCATGCTGTTGGGGTTGTCAATCTGCACCATAGAGGGTTGGGAGGGAGGGATTAAGATGCCGCCGTCGCCTTAAACCGCCATCAACGCCCGCCACCACATGAACATGGTCAGATCGCCGGAACTGGAATTTTACCGCTTAAGAATTGTTCTTAAGCAACCAGACGGACTGCCTGACTATCGTCGAACAGTTGCCACTCCGGCCGCCGCTTGCTGTCACCGCCTGATACGTCTCCGTCGTATCTATAATTTTTTATTGTTCCATGCCAATATTCTACAACTTTCATATACTTTTGGCAAATTTTTATATTATTTTTGGGACTAACATATTGATCCAGTGCCCAGTGCCAGTTCCTGTATGTTGCATGTTTTATGTTTCGCAGAATATCCATATCAAACGGAATCCAAACGGGATAAAAATGGACGGAGCTTATTTTTGGAATATTTGTACAGAATGTTGATGCCGCTGTCGCCATCTATCAGAACTCGGGAGAAGCGAGCAGCTCGCCTTTCGGTGGCAAACGTGGCATCCAACACCAGAGCATACGAGCCGGGATTGGGCATCACCTCCGGGTGGTCGGCTTGGCTCCAGCTGATGGGCTTCTTAGACCAATGCATGAATTCCGGGGTTCCTGATGCTACCGCATTTACTTCTTGTCGTTGCTGCCGTCTGCCGCGCCTGTCATCGGCCACGCTGGTAAACACAACATAAGCCCCATGCTCTTCAGGATAATCATCTTGTATGGCGCCGACAGGCCGAGCTGCCGGCTGCTGTGGAGGAGGAGGCCGCGGGCCGGCTGGCGGAAGGGACTGGAGCCCGTCACCCTTAGCGATCCTGGTGAGCCAGTGGCACTTCCGAGTGGTGTGTTTGGACGGCTTTGCATCGCAGTGGAATTTGTAGGGTGCATCAAGAGTCTATTCGTACAAGAAGGCGGGAAACCAGTTGGGCTTGCCGTCCTTTTGGCATTTGGGAGGAAGCCGCCCTTCTAGCTGTTGATCTTTGACTGCTGCCACCTGCCGGCTTGTGGGAGCCGGCTGCATGGCCTTACGCTTGCTGTCGTCCGGTTTATGTCGCTGACTGGCCTCACCAGCTGGGGTCCGAGGAGCTTGAGGGGCCACCTTGCTCGACACATTGACTTGAATCTCCACCTTCATGGAGGAGTCAGTCATGGCGTACTTGTCTGCTATGATTAGCAGCTCATCGAGGGTCACCGGCTCGTTGCAGAGAAGCTTGTGCTTGAGGAGGGTGCTGAAAGGATCGAGAAGAGGTGTCTAGAGGGTGGGTGATTAGACACTAAGTACCAAAAGTTACAGTTTTTAATTTCTTTAAGTTAAAGTGGAGTTTTGGCACAAGTTTAACAAACACAATACATATCAAGCAAGCATGCAAAGAGTATATGAGCAGCAGAAAGTAAAGCATGCAACTTGCAAGAATGTAAGGGGAAGGGTTTGGAGAATTGAAACGCAATTGGAGACACGGATGTTTTTGTCGTGGTTCCGATAGGTGGTGCTATCGTACATCCATGTTGATGGAGACTTCAACCCATGAAGGGTAACGGTTGCGCGAGTCCACGGAGGGCTCCACCCATGAAGGGTCCACGAAGAAGCAACCTTGTCTATCCCATCATGGCCATCGCCCACGAAGGACTTGCCTCACTAGCAGTAGATCTTCACGAAGTAGGCGATCTCCTTGCCCTTACAAACTCCTTAGTTCAACTCCACAATCTTGTCGGAGGCTCCCAAGTGACACCTAGCCAATCTAGGAGACGCCACTCTCCAAGAAGTAACAAATGGTGTGTTGATGATGAACTCCTTGCTCTTGTGCTTCAAATGATAGTCTCCCCAACACTCAACTCTCTCTCACAAGATTTGGATTTGGTGGAAAGAAGATTTGAGTGGAAAGCAACTTGGGGAAGGCTAGAGATCAAGATTCATATGGTGGGAATGGAATATCTTGGCCTCAACACATGAGTAGGTAGTTCTCTCTCAGAAAATGTGTATTGCAAGTGTAGGTATGTTCTGATGGCTCTCTCCACGAATGAAGAGTGGGTGAAGGGGTATATATAGCCTCCAAACAAAAACTAACCGTTACACACAATTTACCAATCTCGGTGACACCGAATTGAGAAACTCGGTCGGGCTGATTTAGCAAACCTAGTGACCGTTAGGATTTTCGGTGGGACTGAGATGCAACTCGGTAGGACCGATATGGTTAGGGGTAGGGCATAACGTAATCTCGGTGAGACCGATTACACAAACTCGGTGGGACCGATTTTGGTAATAGGCTAACCAGAGAGTTGGTCAGGCAAACTTGGTGAGACCGATTACACAAACTCGGTGGGACCGATTTTGGTAATAAGCTAACAAAAAAGTTTGCATTGTAATCTCGGTAGTACCGATTGCTCAATCTCGGTGGGACCGATTTTGGTAATGGACATACACAGAGAGATTACAATCCCATCTAGGTGAGACCGAGATACCTATCGATGAAACCGATCTGCCTAGGGTTTGTGGCAGGCTATGACATCTGAACTCGGTGGTGCCGGATAGAAAGACTCAGTGGGGCCGAGTTTTACTTTTGGTTTAGGTCATATGTGGACGTGAGAAGGTAGTTGAGGGTTTTGGAGCATATCACTAAGCACTATGAAGCAAGAACCTCATCAAGCAACACTGTTGGAAATATGCCCAAGAGGCAATAATAAATTAGTTATTATTATATTTCCTTGTTCATGGTAATCGTTTATTATCCATGCTAGAATTGTATTGATAGGAAACTCAGATACATGTGTGGATACATAGACAACACCATGTCCCTAGTAAGCCTATAGTTGACTAGCTCGTTGATCAATAGATGGTTACAGTTTCCTGACCATGCACATGGGATGTCGTTGATAATGGGATCACATCATTAGGAGAATGATGTGATGGACAAGACCCAATCCTAAGCCTAGCACAAGATTGTGTAGTTCGTATGCTAAAGCTTTTCTAATGTCAAGTATCATTTCCTTAGACCATGAGATTGTGCAACTCCCGGATACCGTAGGAATTCTTTGGGTGTACCAAACGTCACAACGTAACTGGGTGGCTATAAAGGTGCACTATGGGTATCTCCGAAAGTGTCTATTGGGTTGGCACGAATCGAGAATGGGATTTGTCACTCCGTGTAACGGAGAGGTATCTCTGGGCTCACTCGGTAGGACATCATCATAATGTGCACAATGTGACCAAGGAGTTGATCACATGATGATGTGTTACGGAACGAGTAAAGAGACTTGCCGGTAATGAGATTGAACAAGGTATCGGGATACCGACGATCGAATCTCGGGCAAGTATCATACCAGTAGACAAAGGGAATTGTATACAGGATTGATTGAATCCTTGACATCGTGGTTCATCCGATGAGATCATCGTGGAACATGTGGGAGCCAACATGGGTATCCAGATCCCTCTGTTGGTTATTGACCAGCGAGATGTCTCGGTCATGTCTGCATGATTCCCGAACCCGTAGGGTCTACACACTTAAGGTTCAATGACGCTAGGGTTATAGGGAAAGTATGTATGCGGTTACTAAATGTTGTTCAGAGTCCCGGATGAGATCCTGGACGTCACGAGGAGTTCCAGAATGGTTCGGAGGTAAAGATTGATATATAGGAAGTGTGGATTTGGCCACCGGAAGTGTTCCGGGCATCACCGGTAATGTACCGGGACCACCGGAAGGGTTCCGGTGTCACATCCCTAGTTCTAGTATGCTCTGAGCTAGCTAGTCATGTGTTGCATCATCTTTAAATTCAAATGAAATTTGAATTGAGGAATTTTCAAAGCCTCAAAAACCTTTTAAAAATGATCAACATTAAAATCTTCTCAAAGAAGCCCAAGAAAATGTTCCCGTTAAACCTTGAAAAATATTGGCAAGAATAAAATTCAAACCAATATTTTTGGAGGCTTTAAAATATTTATTTTGGGCCTTTGAATTAAATTAATAACATATTTGAGTTGGACTTATTTCTGTTATATAAGAGATAAAGTTCAAATAATTTTTGTAAGTTTGCATGTGGCCTTGGACAAGTTTCCTGAGCTCACATAAAAATTTACAGAAAGTTCTAAATGATTTGATGCTTCAAATCAAATCAGACAAATTACAGAAAATAGAAAACAAACAAGAAATGAAAGAGAGAGAGAAGAACCTCACCTGGGCTTACCTGGCGGCCCAGCAGAGGCCCAGCCCACTGGCCTCTGCCAGTCACCACCTACCTCCCGCCAGGAGGACAGCGCGCGCGTGGCCGCCCCGCGCGAGCACGCGCCCCGCCACCTCCTGCTTCCCGCCGCTGCCCCGACGCGCCTAGGCGTTGCCACGCACCCCGACCCCCTTTTCCACTCCCCTCCCCTCTGGTCGCCCCTCTCCTCCTCTGCTCTCTTCCCCGCTGCTGCCCGAGCGCCACCATCGCCACCGACGCCGTTCGACGCGCCCACCGTAGTCTCCTCACCCCGCCGACGTGACCGTGAGCTCCGCAGCAACCTCGCTTTCCTCCTTGCCGAGTCACGTGACCGGGAGGGACCCGAAGCGACGCCCTCAACATCATCTTCAACCACGGCCGGCCGAGATCGCCGCCCCCGTCTCGTCGCCTCCAGGCCTCCCCGAGCACGCTGATCATCCCATCGTCTTCTCTGTGAGTTCACGGACCGAACCCCCCTCCTCCCCGCATCGATTTCTCCGTGTAGCCGCCGTTTTCACCGGAGCCGAGAGCACCTCACCGCTGGCCAGGTCGCCGTCGTGGCTACGGCCGTGCAAGCACACGTACGAGCTCACCACTGCATTCAATGCACCCCCAGGAGTCGAACGCACCCAGTTTTGGCTCTTTCCGTGCCCTGCCGCGTCGATTCCGAGCTCACCCGAACTCCGGCTGCCGCCGCTGCAAGCTCTGCTCTGGTGAGCTCCGGTGTCCCCACCGCCTTCCACCTGCTCCCCTGGATGCGGGCGAGCCCTGGCTACGCCCCTGTGGTCTCCGCGCGTCCAGCCGCCGCTCGTAGCGCAGGTCCGGCGAGCTGCCGCCGCGGTATTGGTCACCGCCGGCCGAACTCCGATGACAGCCGATGTGGCAAGGTCATTAGCACTAATCCACACCAGCTGGACCACCTCTAGACACTGACTGCGGGCCCCACAGCGGGTCAAAGTACAAGTCAACGCGGGATTAACCTCTATATCACTGACCAGCGGGCCCCACTGGTCAGATTTAACCCTGGCTGGCCCGTTGACTCGCTGATGCAGTGCTGACATCATGCTGACGCTATAAATCATTTTCTGGATTTAAGTTTATTCAGGAAATTCCAGAAAATGCCCAAAACTTCTAAAAATCATAGAAAATTATCTATAACTCCAAATGAAATAATTTATATATGAAAAATTATCAGAAAAATTCAAGGAATCCATATGTACCATTTTCATGCATGTTTGAGCAAGTTAACCTCACTGTTTAGGATGAAACATGATTAGGGCAAATTTCATAATAGGTTTAGAGTTGGAATTTGATGTAGTTTCGAATTCCACTTCAATTAAAATGACTTTCTATTGCATTAGCCCAAATCACAGCATATTACCATGTCATGATCATGCATCATATTGTTGCATTGCATTGATTGTATTCTTCCTTGTTGGTCGGTAATTGCCCCCTCTCAGTAGACGATGTTTCCGACGATGTGATCGATGACACCGATGAAGAGCTATACTGTCTTCAGAAGTGCCAGGCAAGCAAAACCCCCTTGTTCATTCCGATACAATCCCACTCTCTCCCTCCTGCTCTCTTTTACTGCATTAGGACAACACCATTTCAACTGTTACATGCTGCGGTAGCTGAACCCCTTTCCTCTGCATGACCTGTCATTGCCACAGTAAATAGATGAAACCCACTAGCATGAGTAGGAATTGTTTGAGCCCTGATGTGCCTACTCATTCATGCTTGTTGTCATGCCTGCTACTGCTTAGAGTTGAGTCAGGTCTGATTCATCGGGAATGAATAGGAACGTGGCGAACATGTCCTACCGTTGAGAGCTAAGTGTGTGAACACGATTTGGTAAAGGTAGCGGTGAGAGGCCATGTAGGAGTACATGGTGGGTTGTCTCATTGCAGCCGTTCTCAGGAACTGAGTTCTGTGTTTCTGATCCATGAACAGTTACTACCACACATTGGGTTCCAGTAACTCCGCCCCTCTCGGCTTATTAATCAACTCGATCCCTGTCCAGGAGTTGCAACTAGTTTCTGGTGTTTGTAGGTAGTGTTAGTAGTCTACCAAGTGGCACCCGGTATAGGTGGGCTTGGGACAGACTAGGCACAGTGGCACGGTGTACCAAGTGTCACCCGGATGGTGGGCTTGGGAACCCTGCACACACCGTTTGGGGCCGTGAGCGACACCCCGGCCGGATCTCCTTGCGGATGGAACCCGAATAGGCGATAAACCTGGATGAGAGACTTGTGTGGTTAGTCAGGTCGTGGCCGAGACCCTCGCCCGACTTTCGCTTGAAGGTTGCCGAGGTACATGACGTGTACAGGGCGATAAGTGGCGAGAGCGTGTGTGTGAAGAAGTACACCCCTGCAGGGTTATCATTATCTATTCGAATAGCCGGATTCCTCGGATATGGAAACTTGGACCCCTTGCATAGTTCATAGACAAGTGAAAGTGGATACTCTAAAATGCGCAAGATAAGCGTGAGTGCTATGAATGGCCTTCTCGTAGGGAGACGGGAGCGGATCCATAGTGGAGTAGATATGGTGAATATGTGGACTCGTGTGCGCCACCTCAAAAGAGTTACTTGCAGTCGTAGTTCAGGTTAGCCACTGAGTCAAAAGCTGGCTTGCTGCAGTTAAAACCCCACCATCCCTTTTGTTGATAATGATGCATATGTAGCTAGTTCTGATGTAAGTCTTGCTGGGTACATTTGTATTCACGTTTGCTTAATTTATGTTTTGCAGAGAGACGTCAGTCTTGCTAGTAGTTCCGCTTGGACTTCGACGTTTAGCTTGTTACCTCAGCTACGATCTTGTACCCTTGGGAGGGTCTTGTAGATAGTCAGGCTTCTGAGCCTTCTTCATTTGTAGTTGTCTGTACTCAGACAAGTTAAACTTCCGCATGTGCTTTGACTTGTATGCTCTGAATGTTGGGTCATGAGACCCATGTTTGTAATATCTCGCTCCTCGGAGCCTAATGAATAAATACTTGAGTCGTAGAATTATTTGTGATGCCATGTTGTATTTACACATATCGAGCATATTGTGTGTATGATTGAAATGCTTGGTATTTGTGGGATCCGACAACCTAGTTGTTTATCCTTGATAGCCTCTCTTATGGGGAAATGTAGTCTTGTGCTTCCATGAGTCATAGTAGTCCGCTACAACCCGGTTCACCGGAGTCCTGCTAGCCCACCACTACTGCTCTGAAGCACTTGACTGGCCGACATGTGATTCACTTCATTCCTCTGTCTGTCCCTTCGGGGAAATGTCACGCGGTGACATCCGGAGTCCTGCCTAGCCTGCTACAGCCCGGGTTCCCGGAGTCCTGTTAGCCCAGTGCTACAGCCCGGATTCAACGCTGCTGACCGACATGCTCGATGTTGATTCATGTATGCCTGTCCCCGTAAGTTAGTGCCACTTTGGGTTCACGACTAGTCATGTCGGCCCGGGTTCTCTGTCATATGGATGCTAGCGACACTATCATATACGTGAGCCAAAAGGCGCAAACGGTCCCAGGCCATGGTAAGGCGACACCCGTGGGAATACCATGTGTGAGGCCGCAAAGTGATATGAGGTGTTACAGGCTAGATCGGTGTGACTTAGAATCGGGGTCCTGACATTCGGGGGTCCACCGGGAGGTGCCACCAGCCCCGGAGGCTTGCGTGGGCCAAGAATGGGAAGGGACCAGCCCCTAGGTGGGCTGGGGCGCCTCCCACCAAGTCCCAAGGCGCCCTCAAGAGGAGAGGGGGCAAACCCTAGGGGCAGATGGGCCCTAAGGCCCACCCTAGGTGCGCCCCCCTCTCTCTCCCCCTTGGCCGCCACCCAGATGGGATCTGGGAGCTGTCGCCACCCCTAGGGAGGGAACCCTAGGTGGGGGTGCAGCCCCTCCCCTCCCCCTATATATAGTGGAGGTTTTGGGGCTGCCCAACACACGAGTCTCTCTCTCCCAAGGCGCAGCCTTACCTCTCTCCCTCCTCGTCTCTCGTAGTGCTTGGCGAAGCCCTACTGGAGTACCGCGCTCCTCCACCACCACCACGCCGTCGTGTTGCTGCTGGACGGAGTCTTCCCCAACCTCTCCCTCTCTTCTTGCTGGATCAAGGCATGGGAGACGTCATCGGGCTGCACGTGTGTTGAACGCGGAGGCGCCGTTGTTTGGCGGTTAGATCAGAATCGACCGTGATCTGAATCGCCATGAGTACGACTACCTCATCCGCGTTCTTGCAACGCTTCCGCTTAGCTATCTACAAGGGTATGTAGATGCACTCCCCTTCCCCTCGTTGCTAGATTACTCCATAGAGTGATCTTGGTGATGCGTAGAAAATTTTAAAATTCTGCTACGATCCCCAACAGTGGCATCATGAGCTAGGTCTATTCGTAATTTCTATGCACGAGTAGAACACAAGTTGTTGTGGGCGTTGATTTTATCAATTTACTTGCCGTTACTAGTCTTATCTTGATTCGGCGGCATCGTGGGATGAAGCGGCCCGGACCGACCTTACACGTACTCTTACGTGAGACAGGTTCCACCGACTGACATGCACTAGTTGCATAAGGTGGCTAGCGGGTGTCTGTCTCTCCCACTTTAGTCGGACCGGATTCGATGAAAAGGGTCCTTATGAAGGGTAAATAGAAATTGGCATATCACGTTGTGGTTTTGGCGTAGGTAAGAAACGTTCTTGCTAAGAAACCTATAGCAGCCATGTAAAATTTGCAATAACAATTAGAGGACGTCTAACTTGTTTTTGAAGCATATGCCATGTGATGTGATATGGCCAAAAGGATGTGATGAATGATATATGTGATGTATGAGATTGATCATGTTCTTGTAATAGGAATCACGATTTACATGTCGATGAGTATGACAACCGGCAGGAGCCATAGGAGTTGTCTTAATTTATTTATGACCTACGTGTCAACATAAATGTCATGTAATTACTTTACTTTATTGCTAACCGTTAGCCGTAGTAGTAGAAGTAATAGTTGGCGAGACAACTTCACGAAGACACGATGATGGAGATCATGGTGTCATGCCGGTGACGATGATGATCATGGCGCCCCAAAGATGGAGATCAAAAGGAGCAAAAATGATATTGGCCATATCATGTCACTATTTGATTGCATGTGATGTTTATCATGTTTTACATCTTATTTGCTTAGAACGACGGTAGCTTAAATAAGATGATCCCTCGCAATAATTTCAAGAAAGTGTTCCCCCTAAATGTGCACCGTTGCGAAGGTTCGTTGTTTCGAAGCACCACGTGATGATCGGGTGTGATAGATTCTAACGTTCGAATACAACGGGTGTAAGCCAGATTTACACACGCAATACACTTAGGTTGACTTGACGAGCCTAGCATGTATAGACATGGCCTCGGAACACGAAAGACCGAAAGGTCGAACATGAGTCGTATAGAAGATACGATCAACATGAGGATGTTCACCGATGATGACTAGTCCGTCTCACGTGATGATCGGACACGGCCTAGTTGACTCAGATCATGTATCACTTAGATGACTAGAGGGATGTCTATCTGAGTGGGAGTTCATTAAATAATTTGATTAGATGAACTTAATTATCATGAACAATAGTCTAAGTTGTCTTTGCAAAAAGGTTGTAGATCAATAGCTCGCGCTGTAGCTCCCTGTTTCAATATGTTCCTAGAGAAAGATTAAGTTGAAAGATATTGTAAGCAATGATGTGGACTAGGTCCGTTGCCTGAGGAGTGTCCTCACTGCTACACAGAAGGCTTATGTCTTTGATGCACCGCTCGGTGTGCCAACCCCTCCAGCGTCGTCTGTGGATATTATGAACATCTGACAGATACGTCCTGATGACTACTTGATAGTTAAGTACACCATACTTTATGGCTTAGAATCGGGATTCCAATGACGTTTTGAATGCCATAGAACATATGAGATGTTCCAAGAGCTAAAATTGGGATCTCAGGCTCATGCCCGTGTTGAGAGGTATGAGACCTGTCGTGGGTTTGTCACGGCAGTTGTCCTAGGGTGAGGACTTAGTCGTGAGGCCAACGCATCTACGTGGTAGCTTGAGACGGGTTGAGCGGAATCGAGAAACGCAACACAAGACAGGGATTTAGACAGCTTCAGGCCCTGGGAAATATCATCCGGTAACAACCCTACATGCTGTTTGAGGCTAGGTCTCATTATCATCATGAGGGAGTCGCCGTAAACCGGCTCTCCTCTTTGTGTCTAGCCCTAATATTCTTTCTTCTTGCTTGTAGCTTGTCCCTCTTTGGGGAGCCCTACCCCTCCTTATATATGTTGAAGGGGCGGGTTACATGTAGAGTCCATCTCGGACTAAGACTTAAACTATTTTGCTTCCCTTCCTGGGCTTCTTAACGTCTGTCGGTTTAACATTGTCTACCGGTTTAACATTGTCTACCGGTTTAACATTGTCTGCCGGTTTAACATTATCTATCGGGTTATGATTGACTTAACACCTACCGGTACTAACATCTGTCTTAACTCTGCCGGTTTAACACCTGCCGGTTTACCATCTTTCTTAGCCATCTGTCTTGACTCTCTATCTTAACTCTCCGCCGGTTTACCATCCGCCGGTTTACCAAGTCCCAGCCGGTTTACCAAGTCCCAGCCGGTTTACAACTCCAGCCGAGTCATACAGCGGGGTATATCCCCGACATTAGCCCCTAGTTTAATTTGGATTTATCCATGTTAAACTGATCTTGATTATCCTTAAGTCCTTGTCACTTCCTTCTTCTATAAAATCCGAGTTAATAGACCAGCTTCATAATCAATTTGCTAACATCGGTTTGTCATAGAGAAATATTGTGAAGAATAACTCCTTTGACTTCAGCTCCCAATGCTTAACAAAAATATTGGCCTTTGAAATACTCATTTTATCTTCAGCCGATTTAAGAATGTAGAACTTGCCGGTTTGAGAATGTAGAACTGTGCCGGTTTAAGACTTGAACTTGCCGGTTTATCATTACCGGTTTACAAATATTGATGGCACCAGGTCATAATTGTAGTTAACATCAAACTTGAAAATATACCTCTTATATGCCTATCACTTGTAGCCCCCAAGTCTTAAGAAGGTAGTATAGCAACAGCTTAAGACTTGCTTCAAATACGAATGTCATAAGCTTGAAGAAATCCAGGTTGTTCATCTCAATCACCTGTCAGAACTGAGTATTCCACATATGTAGCCCCCAAGTGCCAGGTTGTCATGCTTGCAGCAACCTGGGACTTGAAATTGCCTTATGCTCATAAAAATTTCAACCAGTGTAGCCCCCAAGGGTCGGGTTATTATGCAATAATGAGCAGGGACTTTGTAAATATGATCATGTAAACTTGAGTAGCAATGTGTAGCCCCCAAGGGCCGACTCAATAAGATAATATTGAGCTGGGACTTGATATATTCTTCAATGAAAATAACATCATATGATGTAACCCCCCTCATGGGGCTTGAACTCACGTCCACAAGGTTAAGAGTCTTGTGCTTTACCAACTGAGCAGTGGATCCTTTAATAATAGATGAAAATTTGTGTACCTTGAATTGTTGACATGAGCAATTGGTAGCCCCCAAGGGCCGGCTCAATACGATGTGATGAGTCGGGTCTTCAATAAATGAGAAAACATTGACTTTGCATTAGCCCCCAAGTGTCATGGTGCATGCTTGCAGCGACATGAGACTTGTGTATTTGATGTAACCCCAACTTGAATAATGTAGCCCCCAAGTGCCGGGTCGTAAGCCTGCAGCGACTCGGGACTATTCCTTCCATTGTAGAATAAATCATATCCATTGATAATATGATAGCCATTGCGCTAAAGCGACTTTGAAAACCTTAATCATAATATGGTTATTGATAACCATAATTAAAATCTAGCCGTGTTGGCTATTAAAGATTTTAAATAATATAACCTGGTTTGAAAACCAATTCCTGCCATATAAACCGGTATATCCATGCACATATGATACATGCTATGATGATGTAATGATGATATATGATGATGTATATGTATGATCAACAGGGTTGAAGCTATGGTTCGGATACAACCAGAGCCCCCTCCTAGGCACTGCCTTTTCCAACAGAGATTACGCCGATCAAGAGGTGTAGCTATGGTTCGAATACGACCAAGCCCCCAAGTGATTTCCCTATTGCCCTTATGCTTATCAAGAGGTGTAACTATGATTCGAACCCATAGGCCCCAAGTGATTTCCCCGGTGGCCTTATGCCTATCAAGAGGTGTAGCGATGGTTCGGATACGACCAAGCCCCCAAGTGATTTCCCTGGTGCCCTTATGCTTATCAAGAGGGTATAAGCTATGGTTCAGATACGACTAGAGCCCCCAAGTGATTTCCCTGGTGGCTTTAAGCCTATCAAGAGGTGTGACTATGGTTCGAACATAGTGCCCAAGTGATATTGTGAGCTGTGCTCAATGGATACCCATGTTTGAGCTGTGCTATGCAGTAGACTCTCTTTGGCCCCTTATGATAATATTGGCTTGACAGCCGGATTACCGAAGTAATCAGAGATGTGCTCTTATGATAATATTGGCTTGATAGCCGGATCAAGAGGGTAGTAGCTATGTTCTCTTTGGTGAATACACCTATGTTTGAACAGGAAGCCCCCAAATGATATTGTGAGCTGTGCTCAAGGGGTACCTATGTTTGAGCTGTGCTGTGCAACAGTCTCTCTTTGGTCCCTTTAATTTTTCCTGAAAACTCGAACTTGCTAGAGATTTATTCTTTGTTGAACCGGAATTTGTTAAACCGGATACTGAGAATTTCAAAGCTTTGTGGTAGACAGCTTTGCCTTGAGCCGGATTTTAAACCGGAGTCTTTCTTTTTAAGCTGGAAATTTTTCCGACGGCCTTTAAATTTGCACCAATATGGCGGCTTAGGGTCCTGCATTAGATAACTTTGCAAACCGGAGTAATCGCTCTTTTTTAAAGAAAACAATATATAATAAAAATATACGGGATGGATTTCACCTGATATGTCAGGTCAGTTAATATCCACCACGTGGTTGATGATCACCACGGTGAAGCTGACATCAATCACGGGCGGGTCGACCGTGGGAGCAGATAGATGAGCCGGCTGCGACAGTATAAACCAGTGCGGACGGGCGAATTAACCGCGGGTGCGGTCCCGACAAGCTGATGTAAACTGGGCTGTAAAGGCGGTGTCTTGCCCGCGTCCATTCACCAGGTAATGTAGCACGGACGAACACCGGGCAGGACGTTGCCAGTGCGTACTCCATACCCATGGTATAAACCACGTTTATAATGAATAAATGTCCTGTATATAGACTCTTTGTACGTGGTAGTGGTTGTTGTAGAAGTACTTTGAATGCACTTGTAATAATGTGACCCTTACGAGACCCTCTTTGTGATGACCATGTAAGTGATGTCTTTGGAGGTATTAACCGTCCGAACAGCTGACGATGTCAATCCCTCAGGTGGTTTATTAAAACTGGCGCTGCTGCCATGATTGACTTAAAAACGTCAGCTTAACCCATCTGACGCTCTGCTCCGCAAAATTCTGAAGCCAAGGTATAGTGGCCTCGACAAATTGGCACAGAAACACTTGTGCTGGATACATGCCCCGTTTTATTCCACCAGCACAAAACTCCCCTGTTTCTCACTTGTGTTGATTCTTCTTGTTTGCACCAGCGACAGACCCACATCAGCAGGGGCATGCCAGCCAGTCGGACGGTTTGAGGCGGATGCGAAGGCAGCGAAGCCATGGCGAGGCAGCAACTCAGGCAGGGCAGAACCGGTGACGGCCACGGACAGAGGTGACCCGGCGGGGCGGCAGCTGAAGGGGACGGACTAGCAGCTGTAATCTGGCGCGGCGGTGACTTGTGGTGGCCGGGACGGCTCAACTTCACGGCGGCTCAAAACGGCGGTTTAGTACGTCGGCAAAAGTGACTCCTGACATGGCTGAAGCGGCACGGGGCCATAGCGAGGTGCAGCGGATCAGCCACGGCGGTTCAACGACGACAGGTCAAGACCACGACGGGTTATGGCAGCTGCTCGGCGATGGGCCATGGCAATTTGACAAGGCAGTGATTTAGACGCGGCCAGCGCTTTGACTTGGCACAAGGCTGGCAGCTCAAATGTCATATCTTCCTTTTATCGGAAGAATCCCTCATGTTGGTCTGAAAAGATATCATGAATTTGGGCACCCCACACGGCTCTTCTCTGTCAGTCAATGTTGTTCTAAGAATACCGGTTCAGAAAAAATCTCCTTGGCAAGTGCCAACAAGGCATCATGAGCATCCGGGAGCAAAAAGATAAGCTCTGTCATCCTCCATACAAAGATCCAGAACATGTGTTTCATCCAGACAGCATAATGTTTGCTCATCAGTCTTCCCTATATTAGTTTTATCAGTCATCTGTCTTTAAAATTCAGTGCACTTGTCAAATATAAGTCCTGTATTCCAGTCCACTAATCCGTCCGGAAGGAGTGAGATATCCAGAGGCGAGCGTGAGCTGTGGCGCACCAGACTTCGTCCGGTCTTTGAGCATGTCTTTGACCACCCGTAACGCCACACTGGCTGCATCATCCGGTGGTTTCAACGTGCGGAAGGGGTGGCTCAGCGCAATGGCGATACCGATTGGATCTTTAGCAGAGGAGCGGTAAAGCGGCGGCCGACGAGGGCAGCGAACCAGTGGGCAGCCGATGCAGGCGGCTCAGTTGGGCTCTGCCCAGTGGATTGGCACAATGCGGAGGGGCACGGCGAGAGCTGCTCAAGGCTGTTCACAGGAGCCAATCGGAGGCAGGCGCAGGCCGGCGCCGGGTCAGAGCAAGGCGGGTCACGACCTACGGTGGCCTTGACACGCGGGCGCCGAGCTAGAGCCAGAAATGGGCGGCTCAAGGCGAGGCCCGACAGAAGTAACAGCAATCATAGCGGTTCAGCAGCAGGATGCCAACAAAGCGAATTACTGGGGCGGCACGGTGAGCCGGGGGTATACGTCCACGACGACAGCTCAAGGCCGCGGATGTGAAGGCGTGGCCGGTTTGGGGTTGCGGCAAATGGAAGTAGCAGTTTAGAGGTGGTGACACTCAGCAAAGCGGCGGCTTATAGGCTGTGACTATAGTCGGGGTGAGACACAACCGGTTTGTCAGCAACGGCTCACCCACGGCGAGTTACAGGCGCGGCAGCGGGTCAAGGCCACAGTGGCGTATCGGCTCCAGGCGCGACGCAGCTTGATGAAGGAAGATAAGGCAGCCTAAAGCGACTCGGCGCAAAGCCCCCCGGTGACTCCAAGCGAGGCCAAGGCGGAAGTGAATCGACGGCCGGGTCATCATTGCTGGATGCGCCAGTTCAACGTACATCGGTTCGGCGGCGAAGCCGCGAGAGCGACATGACGGCGTGGAAGACTCGAAATATGAGCGGCTTGAAACAACGCGGCTGAGCCTCGGCGGGCGTGATTGAGGCGTGGCGGGTAAAGTCGCAGAAAGCTGCTCCAGCAGGGTCGCGGGCATGTCAAACGGCAGCTGATGCAGGTTTAGACAACCAGGGAGTCAAGGCCGTACCCGCGGTCGTGAACCGGCAAGGCGGAGGGCAACCCGGAGTAGCGAGACGCGTGGGGCGGCCTTAAGCTTCACGCGGACCGACACCGCGGCGGTTCAAGGAGAGGCACCGGCGGGTCACGCCCTCGGTGGTCTTCAAGGAAAGGGCACCGGTAGAGCAGAACCGGTCACTGGGCGACCTGTAGAGGTGATACGGAGGCGTCATCTTGAAGGCAATTGCGGCAACTTGCGGTGATTCAATGACTCAGGCGCAACCGGAGGAAAGTGTTGAAGCGCCGGAGACTCAAAGACGGCGACTTATGAGCGGATTCCACCACGGCTTCAACGGGGGCAAGACACGCCAGCTACTTGCCCGTGAGCTCTTCGCGGAGGCGACCGCGGGTAAGGCTGTGAAGCAACAGACGCAACTTGATGCGGTCAATCCGGGCCGGGGTCGTTATCTGCTATAACCGCACGCACGATTGGCAATGTGCCCTCTTCAACCTCCGGGCTCCGGTCACGCTTTGATGGTCTTCTTTTTATGTGATGACATTGAAAATTGTACGAGCAACAACTATAAAAACAGAGCACTGCCTCGGAACTTATTCTGATATACTTCGGTGTTCAGGGTAGTATTCGGACTGTTGCAGCGGAAAATCTTTCCAGTCTCAGATTGGCGATTTGCGGCGTTTTTCTCCAAGTCGGTTTGGCTAGCGGATACGCACGGCGCCTGCGGCGGCCGCATGCAACCCTAGCTCTGGTTTTGACCCAATAGAGTTAATCTCGACTCTAATCATAAAACAACAAACACATCGGTTTTGTCCAAAATTGACCCATACCGGATCATCTTGCATGATTCTCCTGTGCTAGTTCTTCTTCATCCAGCTAATCACGAACTTCTTGATCCTTGAAAGAAATCCCTCCAAGAATCTCAACACCACAGTGCGCCGTGCCCCACGGTGGGCGCCAACTGTCGTGGGTTTGTCACGACAGTTGTCCTAGGGTGAGGACTTAGTCGTGAGGCCAACGCATCTACGTGGTAGCTTGAGAGGGGTTGAGCAAAATTGAGAAACACAACACAAGACAGGGATTTAGATAGCTTCGGGCCCCGGGAAACATCATCCGGTAACAACCCTACATGCTGTTTGAGGCTAGGTCTCATTATCATCACGAGGGAGTCGTCGTAAACCGGCTCTCCTCTTTGTGTCTAGCCCTAAGATTCTTTCTTATTGCTTGTAGCTTGTCCCTCTTTGGGGAGCCCTACCCCTCCTTATATATGTTGAAGGGGCAGGTTACATGTAGAGTCCATCTCGGACTAAGACTTAAACTATTTTGACTTCCCTTCCTGGGCTTCTTAATGTCTGCCGGTTTAACATTGTCTGCCGGTTTAACATTGTCTGCCAGTTTAACATTGTCTACCGGTTTAACATTGTCTGCCGGGTTATGATTGACTTAACACCTGCCGGTACTACCATCTGTCTTAACTCTGCCGGTTTAACACCTGCCGGTTTACCATCTTTCTTAGCCATCTGTCTTGACTCTCTGTCTTAACTCTCTGCCGGTTTACCAAGTCCCAGCCGGTTTACAACTCCAGCCGGGTCATACCGCGGGGTATATCCCCGACAAGGCCTCTGACAAGTTCTTTGCCTACAAGATGGAGGAGAATAGCTCAGCTAGTGAGCATGTGCTCAGAATGTGCGGGTGCTACAATCACTTAAATCAAGTGGGAGTTAAACTTCCAGATAAGATAGTGATTAATAGAGTTCTCTAGTCACTATCACTAAGCTACTAGATCTTCGTGATGAACTATGACATGCAAGGGATGGAGATGATCCCGGAGCTGTTCGCGGTGCTTAAGACTGCAAAAGGTAGAAATCAAGAAGGAGCATCAAGTGTTGATGGTTTAACAAGACCACTGGTTTCAAGAAGGGCAAGGGCTAGAAGGGAAACTTCATGAATGGCAAACCAGTTGCCGCTCCAGTAAAGGAACCCAAGGTTGAACCCAAACCCGAGACTAAGTGCTTCTATTGTAAGGGGGACGGTCACTGGTAGCGGAATTACCCCAAATGCATGGTAGATAAGAAGACTGGCAACTTTAACAAAGTATATACGTGTTATTAATGTGTACCTTGCTAGTACTCCTGGTAGCACCTGGGTATTGGATACCGGTTCAGTTACTATTATTGGTGACTTGAAGCAAAAGCTACGGACTAAACGGAGACTGGCTAAGGGCGAGGTGGCGATGTGTGCGGGAAGTGTTTCCAAAGTTGATGAGATCACCATCGCATGCTCCATCTACCTTCGGGATTAATATTGAACCTAGATAAATGTTGTCAGGTGTCTACGTTGAGCATGAATATGATTAGATCATGTTCATTGCAATACGATTATTCATTTAAGTTAGAGAATAATGGTTATTCTGTTTACATGAATAATACCTTTCATGGTCATGCACCCTATGTGAATGGTTCATTGAATCTCGGTTGTGGTAATACACATGTTCACGCCAAAAGATATAGAGTTAATAATGATAGTACCACTTTCTTGTGGCACTGCCGCTTAGGTCATATTGGCGTAAGATGCATGAAGAAACTCCATGTCGATGGATGTTTGGAGTCACTTGATTTTGAATCGCTTGACACATGCGAGCCATGCCTCGTGGGTAGGATGACTAAGACCCCGTTTTCAGGTACAATGAAACGGGCAAGTGACTTGTTGAAAATCGTACATGCTGATGTGTGTGATCCAATAAGAATTGAGGCGTGCGGTGGACATCGCTATTTTCTCATCTTCACTGACGATTTGAGTAGATATGGGTATATTTACTTAATGAAGCACAAGTCTGAAACGTTTGAAAAGTTCAAGCAATTTCAGAGTGAAGTTAAGAACCATCATAACAAGAATATCAAATTCCTACGATCTGATCGATGGAGAATTTCTGAGTTATGAGTTTGGCAATCACTTAACACATTGTGAAATTGTTTCACAGTTGACACCACCTGGAACACCACAACGCAATGGCGTGTCCGGACGTCGTAATCGAACCTTATGAAATATGGTGCGATCTATGATGTCTCTTACCGATCTACCGCTATCATTGTGAGGTTATGCATTAGAGACAACTACATTCACTTTATATAGGGCACCATCTAAGTCCTTTGAGACGATGTTGTATGAACATTGGTTTGGCAAGAAACCAAAGTTGTCGTTTCTTAATATTTGGTCCTGCGATGCTTAAGGCTTCAGCCTAAAAGCTCGAACCCAAAGCGGACAAATACATCTTCATAGGATACCCAAGGGTAATAGTTGGGTATACCTTCTATCTCAGATCCGAGGGCAAAGTGTTTGTCGCTAAGAACGGGTCCTTTCTCGAGAAGGAGTTTCTCTCGAAAGAATTGAGTGGGAGGAAGATAGAACTTGATGAGGTTGTTGAACCTCTACTTCAACCGGAAAGTGGTGCAACACAGAAGGATGTTTCTATGGCGCCTACGTTGGTTGAAGAGGAAGTTAATGATAGTGATCATGAAGCTTCGGATCAAGTTGCTATCGAACCTCATAGGTCGACAAGGATATGTATTACTCCTAAGTGGTACGGTGATCCTGTCTTAGATATCATGTTGGACAACAATGAACCTATGAGCTATGGAGAAGCGATGGTGGGCCCATATTCAGACAAATGGTTAGAAGCCATGAAATCCAAGATAGGATCCATGTATCAGAACAAAGCATGGACTTTGGTGGACTTGCCCGTTGATCGGGAAGCCATTGAGATAAATGGATCTTTAAGAAGAAGACGGACGTGGACGGTAATGTTACCGTCTATAAAGTTCGACTTGTGGCAAAGAGTTTTTTCACAAGTTCAAGGAGTTGACTACGATGAGATTTTCTCACCCGTAGCGATGTTTAAGTCCGTCGAAATCATGTTAGCATTAGCTGTATTTTTCGATTATGTAATCTGACAGATGGATGTCAAAACAAGTTTTCTTACCATTTTTCGTAAGAAAAAGTTGTATGTGATACAATAAAAGGTTTTGTCGATCCTAAGGATGCTAAAAGGTATGCTGGCTCCAGCAATCCTTCTATGGACTAGAGCAAGCATCTCGGAGTTGGAATATATGCTTTGACGGAGTGATCAAAGCTTTTAGGTTTATATAATGTTTGCTAGAAACTTGTATTTACAAGAAAGCGAGTGGGAGCACTACAACATTTCTGATAAGTATATGTGGATGACATATTGTTGATCCGAAATTCTGGAAAGCATAAACGGTTGTTTGAAGAGTGATTTTCAAAGGAAGACCTGGATAAAGCTGCTTACATATTGGGCATCAAGATCGATCAAGACGCCTGATGATACTTTCAAAGAACGCACACCTTGACATGATTTTGAAGGAGTTCAAAATAGATCAGTCAAAGAAGGGATTCTTACCTGAGTTGTAAGGTGTTAAGTTGAGTAAGACTCAAAGCTTGACCACGGCAGAAGAAAGAGAAAGGACGAAGGTCGTCCCCTATGCTTTTGTCATAGGCTCTATACGGTATGCCATGCTGAGTACCGCACCTGATTTGTGCCTTGCCACATTTCTGGCAAGAGGGTACAAAGGTGATCCAGGAGTGGATCACTGGACAGTGGTCAAAATTATCCTTAGAGGAATAAGGAAATATTTCTCGGTTATCGAGGTGATAAAGAGTTACGTCGATGCAAGATTTAACACCTATCCGGATGACTATGAGTAGAAAAACCAGATATGTATAATGGAGCAACCATTTGGAATATCTCCAAGTGGAACGTGGTAGCAGCATCTACGATATGACATAAAGTTTTGCGAAGTACATGCGGATCTGATTGTTGCAGACCCGTTGACTATAACCTCTCTCACAAGCATAACATGATCAAACCCAGAACTCATTGAGTGTTAATCACATAATGATGTGAACTGGATTATTGACTCTAGTAAACTCTTTGGGTGTTAGTCACATGGGGATGTGACCTTGAGTGTTAATCACATAGCGATGTGAACTGGATTATTAACTCTAATGCAAGTGGGAGACTGTTGGAAATATGCCCTAGAGGCAATAATAAATTAGTTATTATTATATTTCCTTATTCATGATAATCGTTTATTATCCATGCTAGAATTGTATTGATAGGAAACTCAGATACATGTGTGGATACACAGACAACACCATGTCCCTAGTAAGCCTCTAGTTGACTAGCTCGTTGATCAATAGATGGTTACGGTTTCCTGACCATGGACATTGGATGCCGTTGATAACGGGATCACATCATTAGGAGAATGATGTGATGGACAAGACACAATCCTAAGCCTAGCACAAGACCATGTAGTTCGTATGCTAAAGCTTTTCTAATGTCAAGTATCATTTCCTTAGACCATGAGATTGTGCAACTCCCGGATACCGTTGGAATGCTTTGGGTGTACCAAACGTCACACCGTAATTGGGTGGCTATAAAGGTGCACTACGGGTATCTCCGAAAGTGTCTATTGGGTTGGCACGAATCGAGACTGGGATTTGTCACTCCGTGTAACGGAGAGGTATCTCCGGGCCGACTCGGTAGGACATCATCATAATATGCACAATGTGACCAAGGAGTTGATCACAGGATGATGTGTTATGGAATGAGTAAAGAGACTTGCCGGTCACGAGATTGAACAAGGTATCGGAATACCGACGATCGAATCTCGAGCAAGTATCATACCAGTAGACAAAGGGAATTGTATACGGGATTGATTGAATCCTTGATATCGTGGTTCATCCGATGAGATCATCGTGGAACATGTGGGAGCTAACATGGGTATCCAGATCCCGCTGTTGGTTATTGACCAGAGAGATGTCTCGGTCATGTCTGCATGATTCCCGAACCCGTAGGGTCTACACACTTAAGGTTCGATGACGCTAGGCTTATAGGGAAAGTATGTATGCGGTTACTGAATGTTGTTCAGAGTCCCGGATGAGATCCCGGACGTCACGAGGAGTTCCAAAATGGTCCGGAGGTAAAGATTGATATATAGTAAGTGTGGATTTGGCCACCGGACCACCGGAAGGGTTCCGGGGGTCCACCGAGAGGTGCCACCAGCCCCGGAGGCTTGCGTGGGCCAAGAATGGGAAGGGACCAGCCCCTAGGTGGGCTGGGGCGCCTCCCACCAAGGCCCAAGGCGCCCTCAAGGGGAGAGGGGGCAAACCCTAGGGGTAGATCGGCCCTAAGGCCCACCCTAGGTGCGCCCCCCTCTCTCTCCCCCTTGGCCGCCACCCAGATGGGATCTGGGGGCTGCCGCCACCCCTAGGGAGGGAACCCTAGGTGGGGGCGCAGCCCTTCCCCTCCCCCTATATATAGTGGAGGTTTTGGGGCTGCCCGACACACGAGTCTCTCTCTCCCAAGGCGCTGCCCTACCTCTCTCCCTCCCCGTCTCTCGTAGTGCTTGGCGAAGCCCTGCTGGAGTACCGCGCTCCTCCACCACCACCACGCCATCGTGCTGCTGCTGGATGGAGTCTTCCCCAACCTCTCCCTCTCTCCTTGCTGGATCAAGGCATGTGAGACGTCATCGGGTTGCATGTGTGTTGAACGCGGAGGCGCTGTTGTTCGGCGCTTAGATCAAAATCTACCGCGATCTGAATCGCCACGAGTACAACTACCTCGTCCGTGTTCTTGCAACACTTCTGCTTAGCGATCTACAAGGGTATGTAGATGCACTCCCCTTCCCCTCATTGCTAGACTACTCCATAGATTGATCTTGGTGATGCGTAGAAAATTTTAAAATTCTGCTACGATCCCCAACAAACACCTCGTCCCCTCTTGATAGTATTGGCTTTTCCTATAGACTCAATGTGATATTGGATCAGTAAAATAGAAAATGTAGAGTCTTGATCTTGAAGCTTGAGCTAATCCTTTGTCCTTAGCATCTTGAAGGGGTTCCACATCCTTTAGTCCATGCCACTTAATTTGTTGAACTTGTTTGAAACATACTAGGTAAAAGTATTAGTCCAACAAGAGATATGTTGTCATTAATTATCAAAATCACCCAGGGAGCACTTGTGCTTTCAATCTCCCCCTTTTTGGTAATTTATGGCAACATACATCAAAGCTTTAGATCAAGATATAGAGAATAGCAAGTAAAGCTTTGGAAAAAACATGTAACAAGCATAGGCTCCCCCTACATGTATGCAATCATGTGAATATGGAATATAGAAGCATGTGAGAGCATAACCATGACAGAGTAGCAATGTGTTACATGTATCTTGGCTATATGCATCAGGGCAAAAGATATGAATATGGGAAATGTACCTTCATGCCCATGAGTCCTTCTTGCAAACAGTATGTACATCAGCAAGAATTTCTCATACATATGACTATGATGCATATACTTACCTTGTGGTCTTGAGTTGGCTAGGATGGGATGAGCCTGCGTAAACAAGGTTAGATAACACAGATGCACCCACTAGCTAGAGCAAACAAAAGAAACCACAAGAGTACCAAGACTGGGATGACATGTAGAGTGAGTACAGAGTACCACGATAGATATTGACATGTCCCCAGAGAGAAAGATATTCAATGAATTTAATAAATTTCTTTCCCTTGGATGTCTTGCTCCCCCTGAATTTAGCATGGGATACTGGGAGAAGATAGGGAACAGAAAAACAGAGCTCAAAGAAACAAATGAACAGAGCTAATGCAAATAAGCACATATGAACATGTCTTTCCCCCAAGAAGACATGTGGCATCTCTCCTCTTGAATATCAAGCACCTGGGACCGCATCTGGGATCCTTGAAGATTACTCTTTCCTAGAGTATTCCCTCCCCCTAGAGATCTGATTAAGCTTTGATGTGATCTCTCTCTCCCCCTTTGACATCAATTTCCAAGAAGGGTCTTCTGGAATTTGTTGTGAATGGGTTCGGTCCTTGAATCACAGTACAAAGCATTAAGGTAAATGTGATGCTTGTAGAGGACAAGATTCATTGGGTGGAGCTGGATCAAGAATAAAGCAGGAATAAATGGCAAAATGTTTTCCCTGTAGTGAAATCGGTGTTACCGAGTTTTATGCTTCGGTTGCTCCGAAAATCTTCGGCTAGACCGGAAACATGAAACCGGTGGAACCGAGTTCATCACAAAGAAAAACACTTGTCACCTCAGCTCATTGGACAAATAAGATCTCACAAAGATTTGCAATGAATTGGATGGAGAAAAAGCAGAACAAAAAGCAAAGAAAAGAAACTAAAAGATCTAGATGAAGTTTTTTTTGAAAGGGGAAACAAATATGCATGAGACAAATGCAAGAACATAGAAAAGAACACAAGAGAACTTCATCTAGAGTTGGGCGGTGACAAAGTCACCTATGTTAGAGTATATTGACTTAGGAGTCAAGTGAGATCACTTGATCATAGGTCGTACTCATCGTTTAAGCTCAAAATGGGGTTACCATTTTTAGGTTAAATATCTTGATGTATTCACATCTTGTCGAGTTGCTTTGACTCATGACTTGGAGTAAAGCTACTCTAAGATGGAATAACATACCTCGGGTGGCGGTGTTGATCTTGATCATGTAGTTGAACTTGTGTGGGTTGCTCAAGGTTGATGTAGCCCATCAAGAGTTGGGAGCACCCTTTGGATTTTGAGTTCATCTACCTACATGGGTTAGTTTTCGCAAGGAAGAGCACTTGTGTATCCAACATGACAATCATGAAACTCAACATAGAATTTGTCAAAAGGATATGTTTGAAAGGTTTCGTGCTTCCTTGTCATCAACCACCATTGTGTAGAGACTTGGTGATGTAGAGATTGCTCAAGATGTGAATGAGTTGCAATCTCATAGAATTAGATTCATCCAAGTACCTACAAGGGTTAGGTAACATGCAAGATGAAAACTTTCAAGACATAAGATAATCATCGTAGGAGAAATATCAAGTGATTAGTCGTAAGCTCAAGTCTTGCATGTATCCAATGGAGTTCCTACTCCAAGTTTGAAGCATCAATGATGTTCAATTCACCTCTTAACCTGCAAAACACTTTCTCATCAAGTGGTTTAGTGAATATATCCGCTAATTGCTTATTGGTGCGAACATGCTTAAGGTTTATGTCACCCTTAACAACATGATCTCGAATGAAATGATGACGAACTTCAATATGCTTAGTTCGAGAGTGTTGCACGAGATTGTGAGCAATCTTGATAGCACTTTGATTGTCACAAAGTAATGGAACATGTTTCACATATATCCCATAATCTTTAAGAGTTCGGGTCATCCAAAGTAATTGAGCACAACATGAACCAGTGGCAATGTATTCCGCTTCGGCGGTGGATAAGGATACCGAGTTTTGTTTCTTGGAAGACCAAGGCACAAGAGATCTACCAAGGAATTGACAAGTACCCGAAGTGGACTTTCTATCAACCTTGTCACCGGCATAGTCCGAGTCGGAGTAGCCAACAAGATCAAAGGAAGCCCTCTTTGGATACCAAATGCCAAAATTTGGTGTATGTATTAAGTATCTCACTATCCTCTTCACGGCCTTAAGATGACATTCCTTAGGAGCAGCTTGATATCGTGCACACATGCACACACTTAGCATGATATCAAGACGTGAAGCACATAGATATAACAATGAACCAATCATAGAGCGGTAAACTTTTTGATCAACCGGTTCACCATCTTTGGTCAAATCAAGATCTCCACTAGTAGGCATGGGTGTAGTCATACCTTTGCATTCTTGCATATTGAACTTCTTGAATAAGTCCTTGGTGTACTTCGTTTGAGAGACAAAGGTGCCTTCCTTAGTTTGCTTGATTTGCAAACCAAGAAAGAATTTGAGTTCACTCATCATAGACATCTCAAACTTCTCTGACATTAGCTTCCCAAACTTTTCACTAAAATGAGGGTTAGTTGATCCAAATATAATATCATCGACATAAATTTGGCATACAAATAGTTCTCCATTAACCCTTTTAGTAAAAAGAGTAGAATCTATTTTTCCAATTTCAAAGCCTTTTTCGATAAGGAACTTGGTCAAGCATTTATACCATGCTCTAGGAGCTTGTTTAAGACCATAAAGGGCTTTGTGAAGTTTGTAGACATGATTAGGTTTCTTAGGATTGACAAAGCCGGGAGGTTGCTTAACATAAACTTCCTCCTCAATTTCACCATTTAGAAAAGCACTTTTAATGTCCATTTGGTACAAAGTGATATCATGGTGATTAGCATAAGCAAGTAAGATGCGAATGGACTCAAGTCTAGCAACGGGAGCATATGTCTCACCATAGTCCATACCTTCGACTTGTGTGTAGCCTTGGGCGATGAGACGTGCTTTGTTGCAAACCACTTGTCGATCTTAATCTTGCTTGTTGCGAAACACACATTTGGTACCGATGATGTTGTGGTTGTTGTCGGGCTTCTCAACCAATGTCCACACTTGATTTCTCTCAAAGTTGTGTAGCTCTTCATGCATAGCGTTTATCCAGTCCGGATCCTCCAATGCTTCTTCAACCTTCATAGGTTCAATGCTAGAGATGAATGAGTAATGTTCACAAAAGTTAGCCAAACGAGTTTTAGAGCGAGTGATTCTCCCGGTTTGGATATCATTGTAGATTTGATCCACGGGATGATCTTTAGCAATTCTTGCTCGAACTCGTGAAAGGTTTTTCTTGGGTCTTGGTTGAACTTCTTATTCATCTTGTTCTTCTTCTTGGCCTTCTTCATTGTTAGCATTGTCGTTCTCTTGTCGTGGTGGAGAAGTAGGTTGTTGACGTTCGTCTTGGTGCACTTCCTCGTTTTCTTCATCTTGGTGTGTCCCACTCGTGGATGCTTCCGTACCAACTCTTGGTTCACCTTGTCGTGAGGTAGAAGCTTCCACTTGGACGGACGAGGTACTCTCCTTTATCTCCGTTGGACGAATCTTGCCAATAGACAAGTCTTGGATTGCTTCCGAGGGATCTTTGTCTCCTACATCAATTGGCAATTGCTCTACTTGTGAGCCGTTAGATTCATCAAACTTCACATCTACCGTTTCTTCAACCTTTTGGGTGAAATTGTTGTGGACACGGTATGTGTGAGAGTTTGAGCCATAACCAAGTAGGAAACCTTCATGAGACTTAGGAGCAAATTTAGAAAGACGGTGTTTATCAAGAATGTAGCATTTTGAGCCGAATACTCGAAAGTATCCAACTTGGGGTTTGTTACCGGTGAGGAGCTCGTATGCCGTCTTGGCGAGTAGCTTGTGAAGATACAAGCGATTTGTTGCATGACAAGCTGTCTCAACCGCTTCCGCCCAAAAGTGTTTTTGCGTCTTGTACTCATCAAGGATCGTTCTTGCCATCTCGATAAGAGTCCGGTTCTTCCTCTCAACGACTCCATTTTGTTGAGGTGTGTACGTAGCCGAGAACTCATGTGCAATCCCTTCTTCGTCAAGAAAGGTGTCTACACTTGCGTTCTTGAACTCTATTCCGTTGTCGCTCCGAACCTTCTTGATCTTCACGTCAAATTGATTTTGGGCCTTCCTAGCAAAGTTTTTGAAGATCTTTTGGACCTGCGATTTGTCATCAAGAAATAACACCCACGTAAATCTTGAAAAATCATCAACTATGAGTAGACCAAATGAGTTACCACCTAGACTCTTGTAGGCATTTGGACCAAAGAGATCCATGTGAAGTAGCTCGAGTGGTCTTCTTGTGGTCATGATGTTCTTAGCGCGATGACTTCCTCCAACTTGTTTCCCTGCTTGACAAGCACTACAAAGTCTATCCTTGTCAAATATGACATCGTTAATGCCAAGGATATGATTTCCTTTAATGAGTTTGTCAAGGTTTCGCACGCCCACATGGCCTAGCCTTCTATGCCACAACCAGCCTTTAGAAGATTTAGCAATTAAGCAAGTTCTAGGTTGAGCCTTTTTAGTGAAATCAACAATGTAAAGATCTCCTCTACGTATACCGGTAAAGACCATTTTATGATTATCTCTACGAAACACTTGGCAGTCTACTTCAGTAAATAGGACATTGAAACCGAAATCAGCAAGTCTAGATACTGAAAGTAAGTTGTAGCCAAGAGATTCAACGAGCATGACATTTTGTATGGAGCTATCATGTGAGATGGCCACCTTACCAAGGCCAACCACCTTACCCTTTGAATTATCACCAAATGTGACCTACTTTCGAGGGTCATCGTTTCCAGCAAGCTCACGGAACATGTCTTTATCTCCGGTCATATGATCAGTACATCCACTATCAAGGACCCATTCCTTTCCTCCAGCCATGTAGCCGCGAAGATTTGCCATAAGACCAAAGTGTCTCATCGCATCATCATAGTCACTATCATCATCCTCATCATAGTATCCATGTTCAACATCATTTTCTGATTGATCAATTCCTAGAGAGGGTAATTCATTAGACAAATGATCATCACAATGGTCACCTTTATGAATTCTAATAGCTTCGGATAGGATATCGCTAATGATCCCAACATTTCCTACGGCACACATGAGATTGGTAAGCTCAAATAGACAATCACCAAAGCTAGGATCACTAGAATTCATCTTACTCAAAGCAATAGACTTATGGAGAATTTCGTCTAAATTTTTCAAGGAATAATCTGGAAATCGTTCCTCAAGAAATTTCCATATAGTATAGGAACAATCAAGAGTAGGCAAACTAGCAATCAAATTTTTGGGCAATCCTCTTATGATAAGATTGATGGTTCTAAGATTGCGAATCATGTCAAGATCCTCTTCGGGTGTGGGATGCAAGGGACCAATATGAGGTGCACAAGGGCTAGCAATGTACTTGTTCAAGTGATATTCATTGAAAATCTCAAGCATTTCATTTTTCCACTCATGAAAATATTCTCTATCAAGAATAGGCACTCTATGTCTAAGACTCCCCAAAGTAGACACATCCATCTTCCTCCAAAGGTGTTTAAACCAAGGCAATGGAGACCAAGGCTCTGATACCAATTGAAAGGATCGAGAAGAGGTGTCTAGAGGGGGGGTGAGTAGACACTAAGTACCAAAAGTTGCAGTTTTTAATTTATTTAAGTTGAAGTGGAGTTTTGGCACAAGTTTAACAAACACAATACATATCAAGCAAGCATGCAAAGAGTATATGAGCAGCGAAAAGTAAAGCATGCAACTTGCAAGAATGTAAAGGGAAAGGTTTGGAGAATTCAAACGCAATTGGAGACATGGATGTTTTTGTCGTGGTTCCGATAGGTGGTGCTATCGTACATCCACGTTGATGGAGACTTCAACCCACGAAGGGTAACGGTTGCGCGAGTCCGTGGAGGGCTCCACCCACGAAGGGTCCACGAAGAAGCAACCTTGTCTATCCCATCATGGCCATCGCCCATGAAGGACTTGCCTCACTAGCGGTAGATCTTCACAAAGTAGGCGATCTCCTTGCCCTTACAAACTCCTTGGTTCAACTCCACAATCTTGTCAGAGGCTCCCAAGTGACACCTAGCCAATCTAGGAGACACCACTCTCCAAGAAGTAACAAATGGTGTGTTGATGATGAACTCCTTGCTCTTGTGCTTCAAATGATAGTCTCCCCAACACTCAACTCTCTCTCACAGGATTTCGATTTGGTGGAAAGAAGATTTGAGTGGAAAGCAACTTGGGGAAGGCTAGAGATCAAGATTCATATGGTGGGAATGGAATATCTTGGCCTCAACACATGAGTAGGTAGTTCTCTCTCAAAAAATGTGTATTGGAAGTGTAGGTATGTTCTGATGGCTCTCTCCATGAATGAAGAGTGGGTGAAGGGGTATATATAGCCTCCACACAAAGACTAACCGTTACACACAATTTACCAATCTCTGTGAGACCGAATTGAGAAACTTGGTCGGACCGATTTAGCAAACCTAGTGACTGTTAGGATTTTCGGTGGGACTGAGATGCAACTCGGTAGGACCAATATGGTTAGGGTTAGGGCATAACGTAATCTCGGTGAGACCGATTACACAAACTCGGTGGGACCGGTTTTGGTAATAGGCTAACCAGAGAGTTGGTCAGGCAAACTTGGTGAGACCGATTACACAAACTCGGTGGGAACGATTTTGGTAATAAGCTAACCAGAAAGTTTGCATTGTAATCTCGGTAGTACCGATTGCTCAATCTCGGCGGGACCGATTTTGGTAATGGACATACACAGAGAGATTACAATCCCATCTCGGTGAGACCGATATCCCTATCGGTGAAACCGATTTGCCTAGGGTTTGTGGCAGTGGCTATGACATCTGAACTCGGTGGCGCCGGATAGAAAGAATCGGTGGGGCCGAGTTTGACTTTTGGTTTAGGTCATATGTGGATGTGGGAAGTAGTTGAGGGTTTTGGAGCATATCACTAAGCACTATGAAGCAAGAACCTCATCAAGCAATACCTCATCCCCTCTTGATAGTATTGGCTTTTCCTATAGACTCAATGTGATCTTGGATCACTAAAATAGAAAATGTAGAGTCTTGATCTTGAAGCTTGAGCTAATCCTTTGTCCTTAGCATGTTGAAGGGGTTCCACATCCTTTAGTCCATACCACTTAATTTGTTGAACTTGTCTGAAACATACTAGGTAAAAGTATTAGTCCAACAAGAGATATGTTGTCATTAATTATCAAAATCACCCAGGGAGCACTTGTGCTCTCAGGTGCCCTCTCGGCACCCAGCCGTAAAATACTCGATGGCCTGCACCTCGTGCATGCCCTCACAAGAGTTGCGCAACTCGACCCAGAGCGTGAGATAATCGCGAGTCGACTCGTTGGGGCCCTGGACACACAAGGAAAGCTGGCGAGGCTTGGGAGGTAGCTTGTACGTGCTGGTGAAGTTGCAGATGAATGCTTCAGTAAAATCAACCCAGCTATTGACGCTGCGGGGCTTTAGGCTGTTCAGCCATGTCCGGGCTGTGCCCTGGAGCATGAGCAGAACGTACTTCACGGCAACGTGCTTGTTGCTGTTGGCGATGCTGACGGCTGTGGAGTAGTCAACCAGCCAGTCCTCCGGCTTTACGGAGCTGGTGTACTTGGTCGTATCTCTCGGAAGAGTGAACCCTTTGGGGAAGGGCTCATCTCGGATGCGGGGTTCAAAATAAGGCGGACCCAGCTCATCTTCTTCTTCTAGCGCCAGGGATCAGTTGAGGCGGTCGATCCGATGGCGGGCATCGTTTTCTCTGATTCCTTCTCGGCGGCCAAGGTGGTCGCCCAGTGATGGGTGATCAACAAGCGGTGGGGAAATGCGCCTCTCCCTGCGGGGAGGAGGAGGCGGATAGTCGTCTCGCCGCCGCACTGCCCTTGGGCGGCCGTCTTGGTCGCGCTCGATGGTGACGTGAGTCCGGCTGCGGCTGGCAGCCGGCTCCTTGTCCCTTCTATCGCGGACGTCACCAGTCGGTGTCCGGGATGTCGCGCCTTGATCTCGGCGAGAAGGCGGGTCATCGTTTTGCCGGCCGGGCGCTTCGGTGCGGCACCCGGCATCTTGCTGCTCAGCAGCCGCGTCGAGGAGCTGCTGGACTCGCTCCGTCATGTGGCAACACTCATCGCCCTCGAGCTTGTCTAGCTCGCCTGCTGCCGCCTGGGCAGCTCGTATGTTCTCTGCAGGCGTGGCGTATATGGGGCGATCCGTCCCGAACATGCTGGCGATGGTCGCGCCACGCTGCCGGACCAAACCAATGCGGCTAGGCCCACCAGGAGCCGGCGTGCCGCCGACAGCACAGTCCATCTCCCGCTGGTAGGCCTCTGAAAGGCGTCTCATGCTGGCCAGCCGGTTGGCGCTCTTGACGAGCTGGACACGTCGTGCTTCCAGTGTCTCAGCGTCGGCGTCTTCCGGGATAGGCGCAGCCAGATCTTGCATCGCCGCCTGCAACAGATCCTGGCCACCTTCGCCAGAGTGCTCGCCATGGTCGATGACGAGCACCTCCGTGACGGTGCTGCCGCCACTGTCCGAGCGAGGAAGCGGCTCGTCGTAGACCACCACGTTGGAGGGGAACACGTCAAGCGATGTTGTGTCGGAGTCGACCAACATCGGGTCGGTGGAGCCAACCGACTCCAAGTTAGCAACAGGCTCGCTGGCGACGTGGAGCTGATCGAGGAGGCTCACAAGGCGGCTCTCAGGGCCATCGGTGCCCGCATTAGATGCGAGCTCGTCGGAGAGTCAAATCTCACCAACAAGATCGGCGAGGCAGATCGCCGCGCAGGCAACTTCCGCGCCGTGCAGCATGTCGGGGCAGACGCCGTCTGGCGTGTCGGGCTGGCTGCGCTTGCCAGGAAGGAACAGGGTTCCCGTCCAGAACAGGTGTTCAGGAGACGGTGCACCTCGCCCCATGGTGGGCGCCAAATGTCGTAGGTTGGGTGCGACATATGCGAATGGATGGCTTATCATGGTGGGAGCGAGTAGAACGTCACCAGTGCCTGGAAGTGGGATAAGGCGTAGACACGAACGCCGGCGTACTTTACCCAGGTTCAGGGCTCTCCTAGGAGATAACACCCCTAGTCCTGCTCTGCGGGGTCCCCGCATGATCACTAAAGCACTAGTGGGTACAGTGGTGCTCCTTGAGCTGTATGCTAGAGATAGAAGAAGGCAAGGTTTGCTCTCCTCTTCCCCTAGGCGTGAGTCTAATTCTAATAGGTTCCAACCCTTTGCATGGGTGCCCTGGGGGGTTTATATAGGCCTACCTCCCAGGGGTACAATGGTAATCTGGTCGGGTGTGGGACCCGGCTGTCAGTCTCTCTGGCCGCCGGCTTCTCCGCCGACTGCTAGGGCCCACCGCCTGGTGGGCCCTGCCGGCTGGTCTGGTACGGAGCCGACAGGCCGCCCCCGCCGCTCATGGGTCTTGCCGGCCGCGGATTACTGTTGCCATGATGCTAATGGTGCTTGCTTGGTCAGGGGGGCGTGGCTACAGTCCCGCCGCCTGGTGGGGATCACTGTAGCCACCACAGGTCTTATCTGGTTAATGGTGCGTGGGGCCCTAAGGAAGGAACGAGCTGACTGCTAGGAGCCGGCTTCCCTCGGGTCCGACTGGTGAGGCGCCCGCCGTCTCCCGGGCTCTCACTGACCGGCAGGGCCCATCATCCTCGGGCCGTACCGACAAGCAGTCGTGGGAACAGAGCTTCGCCTGTCAGGGATGATGTCAGGAGGGAGTAGCAACAGTGTTGCGCCGGGCGGAGATCTCCGCCTGTACGGAGCACTGTGGCCACGCCCGTCCTTGGATACGGGGGGATGGGCAACACTGTAGCCACTCCTCGTCCTGTCTTCTTAATGGGGGGCGCAGACTTTGAGGGCACCTCGGGCCGGCTGCCAGGAGCCGGCCTCTTTGGAGGCCGTTTGCTAGGAGTCGGCCTGTCTTGGAGCCACCTTCTTGAGTTCGGCCGCCTTCCGGGAGTCGGCCGCTCGGCCAGCCGAACTCCAGAAGGCGGCGCTCTATCTTGACTTCTGGAGGGGCACATCCGGCCCCGATGTCTTGTAAGGTTCTGGGGCTCGGGTTAGGCTACCCGTGGCCCATTACTCCGACACTAGGTCAGTGGTTTCCTCAAAACAAAAAAGGCATAAGATAGGATGTGCCCTCTCGCCATTACTATACATGGTGCTATGTTTTAGTAGTACCAGAGAAAATAAATACTGAGATGAAGGAGAAAGAAACCATGAAAAGCACGGATGATCAAAGCATCTGGGACGCCATTTGGAAGGCGGGAGTCCCTTCGAAGATAAATATTTTCAGCGTGGCGAGTGGCCACCAATACCTTAGCAACAAAAATGACAAATGCAAATGCACACTAGCCACAACAAACATTTGTGATGTATGTGGCAATGCGGAGGAAAATGAGTACCACGCTGTGGTTGCCTGCACAAAAAGCAAAGCCCTTCGTCATGCAATGAGAGAGCACTGAAGACTACCAAAGGAGAAGGATTTCTGGTACACGGGCGGGGACTAGCTCCAAGGTATCCTGAATGCGAGTAGTGATGATGTGAGGGATAAAATACTCCTATTGCTATGGCGGGCTTGGTATCTCCGGGACGACATGGTGCATGGAAGGGGCAAGGAGATCATTTCGGCTTCTGTAGTGTTCTTGCTCCGGTATGAACAAGAGGTGTCCAAAGCGAAGGACAAGCCAGACTTAGCTATGCACACATGCATGTGGCCTAAACCTCTTCAAAAATCAGCAAGGAAAACAACCAGAATTAAGAATCAACAAATGGAGTCCAGCAGGAATGGAAAATCTTAACACCGATGCAGCTTTTGAGCCAAACTCTGGATTAGGCTCTGGGGGAGCCATTGCTAGGAATAACCTGGGTCAGGTCTACCTTTCGATGGGGTGTAGTTTGAACCAATGTGCATCAGTAGAGGAAGCGGGGGGACTGGCGATGCTGCAGGGTTTGCGAGAAATGGCCAAATATTACAATGGGCCAATACAGGTGGAGGTGGACTGTTTGTTTCTGTCCAATGCTCTGAAATCTGATGCTACAAACAAATCAAGCTCGTTTCCCATTGTCGCAGATATTAAAACAGTGTTGGCGAGGACGCGGCTTCTACACAGGTGTCGCAGGAGGCGACGACAGTGGAGGCGCCTTCTATGGGAACGTTTTCGGAACCGGGGCCGATGGTGGGCTCTCCGGTGCTACCTTCCACACCTCACACTGGACGGGGGATGGACTTCTCTATCCTAGAGATGCTGGCCTTTGGGGGTATCCCAGACCCAGCGTCGGGAGGGAGGCGTTCCAGCCGGCGTATTCAGGAGCAGCCAGATGCGGATGAGTTTCAGCTTGGTCGCGCCATGCGGATGGCCAAGATCCGCGACATGGAGGCTTCTACAGGTTTGTCTTTAAATACCGATATTTCTGTCTTACATTTTTCTGAAGATGATATCTTGCATAGAGCGGATAAATTGGGAATTTCTCTAGGTGCCAACAACCGCGAAGTAGTTACTTCTATCAATGAGCTTCTTGACTTAGAAACTGATAGAGCTATGGCTATGCTTACAAATTTAGCAGCGGTCAAACCAATGCAAGAAAGTGAGATAAATGAGTTGGGTATGTGTGAGTTGGAGGGTTTATGCGAAGATCTAGTTCCTACAAACCTTCTACATGAGGAGACATTGGAAGAGGAGGGGCATGCGGCCTCTCTGTCTTCACCTATAGGTCTTGCCGAGGACACTAGTCATGCGGACTGTTTGATCCTCCCTCAGGCACCAACGCGTAAATGGCAAAAAAAGGTGTATGACCTTTCATCGGCGCGTCGAAGTGCTAGGATTAAGTTTAAGAAGAAATTTCACGAACGATTCATGAGAGGCATTTTTTGGAATAGCAGAGGTATAAGGGACTTGGATAAGCGTAGGTTTTTGGCGGATGCATCTCGGGATTACAAACTTGATTTTATTGCGTTGCTAGAGACTGGTAGGGCGAATTTTGCTTTGCAGTTTCTTGGAACGATCTCAGGTGGTCTTGATTTTGATTGGCACTGTTTGCCACCTCGGGGAAGATCTGGCGGGATCCTCCTAGGTGTCAACTTCGAGTCTCTGGAGGTGCTTGATCTATTCTGGGGGGAATTTGCAGTTAAGTTCCATGTGCGATCGAAAGCTGACGGGTTCAGGTGGGCTTTAGTGGCGGTGTATGGGGCGGCACAGCCTGAGCTAAAGTCGGACTTCCTCGCAGATTTAGTTAGGATTTGTGGGGATGATACCTTACCTATTCTCGTTGGTGGTGACTTTAACATTATTAGAAGGCGAGAAGAGAAAAATAATGACAATTTTGATGGCAGATGGTCATTCATGTTTAATGCGATTATTGAAAGCCTGGACCTGCGAGAGATTGATCTCACAGGCAGGCAATTTACTTGGGCAAATAATCTTCCAAATCCGACGTATGAAAAATTTGATAGAGTTCTCACAAGTATAGAATGGGAACAAAAATTCCCTCATGTGACGGTGCAAGTGTTACAAAGGGGAATATCTGATCATACACCCCTTCTTGTAGACTCTGGTGAGGCGGCTCACCATGGCAACAAGAATGTTTTCTCTTTCGAAACTGCGTGGTTTGAGAGAGAAGATTTCCTTGAGTTGATAGCAAGGGAATGGGCGGCGGAACAAAGGGGAGAGTCCAACATTGATCGGTGGCAGAATAAGATTAGACATCTTAGACAGTTCTTGCGAGGATGGGCTAAGAGCAATAGCAGTGTCTATATAAAGGAGAAGGAAAGATTGTTAAAGATCATCAATGACCTAGACATAAAAGCTGAAAGCACTTCGCTGGTTATGGATGAGCGAGTGTCTAAAACAGAAGCCGAGGTTATGCTGGCAAAGCTTCTTAGAGAGGAGGAATTGAAATGGGCACGTAGAGCGAAAGTGCGCCAGGTGGTTCAAGGAGGTAATAACACTCAATTTTTCCATATGATTGCCAATGGGAAACATAGGAAGAAGAGAATCATTCAACTTGAACAAGATGAGGGTACGATTGTTGGTCATGAAAATCTTAAAATGTATATTACCAACTTTGGGGCCCCAGCTGAGAATTATGTTGCCCTCGATGAGAGCATGGTGGACGACATTCCTCAACTAAAAGATGAAGAAAACGAAGCGCTAACTGCACCTTTCTCTGAGAAGGAGGTGTTTGACGCAATATCCCAAATGGAAAATAATAAGGCACCTGGTCCGGATGGATTCCCAGCTGAGTTCTACAAGAAATGTTGGGGTATTATTAAAGGCGACGTGATGCCCATGTTCAATGATCTGTTTAATGGCCACCTTCAACTTTTTAAGCTTAACTTTGGGACTATCACGTTGTTACCAAAGAAGGCGGAAGTGATTCGCATTAAGCAATTCAGGCCGATATGTTTGCTCAATGTAAGCTTCAAAATTTTCACAAAGGTTGGCACAAACCGTCTGACGCGGATTGCTCATTCGGTGGTACAACCAACACAGACTGCCTTCATGCCAGGTCGACACATCCTCGAGGGAGTGGTCATTCTTCATGAGACATTACACGAAATTCACTCGAAGAAGCTCGATGGAGTGGTCTTCAAAGTGGATTTTGAAAAGGCATACGATAAAGTGAAGTGGTAATTCTTACAGCAGGCCTTACGTATGAAAGGATTCGATGAGGCTTGGAGGAAGCAGGTCGAATCATTTGTACAAGGGGGTAGTGTCGGCATCAAAGTAAATGACGATATTGGTCAGTACTTCCAGACGTTAAAAGGACTGAGACAGGGAGACCCGATGTCTCCGATTCTCTTTAATGTCGTGGTTGACATGTTGGCCGTTCTTGTTAATAGAGCAAAACAGGACGGCCAAGTAGGTGGTCTTATCCCACATCTGGTTGAGGGTGGGCTGTCCATTCTTCAAAATGCCGATGATACCATCATTTTCATGGAACATGACCTTGTTAAGGCCAGAAACATGAAGTTATTGCTTTGCCTGTTCGAACAACTATCAGGGTTGAAAATTAATTTTAATAAAAGTGAGCTATTTTGCTTTGGACGCGCCAGAGAAGAACAAGCAACTTACAAGCAGTTATTTGGATGTGAAATAGGCACACTACCCTTCACGTACCTAGGGATTCCGATTCATCACCGTAAGCTCACTAATAAAGAATGGAAATGTATCGAGGATCGGTTTGAAAAGAGGCTGAGTTGCTGGAAGGGCAAACTCTTGTCTTATGGAGGAAGATTGGTGCTTATTAATTCTGTACTTACAAGTATGCCCATGTTTCTCCTTTCTTTCTTTGAAGTCCCGGTTGGGGTACGGAAAAGATTGGACTTTTATCGATCTAGATTTTCTGGCAAATTGACGAGAACAAAAATAAGAATCGTTTGGCAAAGTGGGATGTAATTTGTAGACCAAAGGACCAGGGAGGCTTGGGAATTGAAAACTTGGAGGTGAAAAATAGGTGCTTACTCAGCAAATGGCTATACCGGTTATCTATAGAAAGAGATGGAGTTTGGGCTCAACTATTGCGTAACAAATATCTCTATGCCAAAACATTAGCCCAGGTTACGGCAAAAGCGACTGACTCACCATTCTGGAAAGGGATTATGAGGACGAAAGTGGCTTTCTTCAACATGATTAAATTTATCGTCAGGAATGGACGGGATACTCGATTTTGGGAGGATACTTGGTTAGGAGATTCGCCACTGGCCTTACAGTATCCATCCCTATACAATATTGCGCAACGGAAAGAGGTTTCCGTTGCTACAGTGTTGGGTACTATTCCGCTCAACATACAGTTTAGACGGTCTGTTATTGGTGACCGTTGGACTAGGTGGATACATCTTGTGCGTAGGTTAATGGAGGTTAACCTTTCGGATGTACCGGACACTATGCAATGGAAGCTTTCCAGCTCAGGTGTCTTCTCGGTTAAATCCATGTACAAGGATTTGATTAATGTCGGGACTATCCCGAGGTCGGTTCATATTTGGAAAGTTAAGGTGCCCTTGAAGATAAAAGTTTTTATGTGGTTTGTGCATAAGGGTGTCATTCTTACTAAAGATAACTTAGTTAAGCATAAGTGGGAAGGAAGTAAAAGATGTTGCTTTTGTGATCAGGATGAAACAATAGAACATCTATTTATCAATTGTCCACTTGCTAAACTGCTTTGGAGAACTATTCATGCTACATTTAACATAACTCCATCTCCCACGATATCACATTTGTTTGATAACTGGTTGGCTGGAGTGGAGCCAAAGTCCGCCGCACATATCCGAGTGGGAGCATGTGCATTACTTTGGTCTTTATAGAATTGTCGCAATGACGTTGCCTTTAACAGACAAACTATTACCAACTTTTTGCAGGTCATCTTCAGAGCGTCTACTTGGATCCGTACGTGGTTATTACTCAGTCGTGCGGACCACAGGGAGCATATGGATATTGGGTGCAGCCGATGGGAGATGGTTGCACGGGATACTTACAACCGGTTTGGATGGCGGTCCAATAATAGGATATACGTTTAGTCTCCTAGTCTTTCTGGTGCCGGTTGTGATTTTTATTTTTGGCCGCTTGTGGCTTTTCTTTGCTTAGCATGACCTTTGTTTATTTTGAGACCTCTATTTGGAACCTTTGAAATATTTTTTTTAATAAATGGTTGTGTGCATCAAGAGATGCAGAGGCCGGGGATATTTCTTCTTTAAAAAAAAAAGGCTTCAGTGAGTACAAGATAGGTTGAGTCAGGAGGGATCAGAACAAAATAGCCCACAGCTTAGCGAGCCGAGCAAAGAGCTCTAGGGATTTCGTTCAAGTGGGTTCAGTGCCTGATGATGTGTTAGATAGCCTGGCTGATGATTGTAATGGTTTGGTCTAACCCTTTTGGGTAATGCTAAAAAAAAAGAAACCATGAAAAGAGTACTGTATTTATCTTCGCATAATTAAAACTCATCATATATTTAGGGATATCTAGTCTAGTTATTATAGATAAGATTGGCATAAGATAAGATAGCCTTATCAACAATTGTACGCGTCCTTAATTTCTCGGTCGCTCTCACACGCAGGTACCGTACGGCGCGCGTTGTCCAGCTCCGGCGCGACGGTCCGTCGAACACGGAACGTCGGTTTTAACGCGGTCGATCGATCAATCGATCGCCCGAGGAGCTGCACCTGCATGCATGCATGCACGCGGTTGGCGGGACAACGTGTGGTGTGGGGCCCACACGTCAGCGCCGGATACCCGTCGCGCGGAACGATTCGCTTCCGCAACAGAATCCCCCGATACTGGATGGCAGGTCGTTATAACTTTTTTTCTTTTGAGAACGGCAGGTTGTTATTACTGGGGGAACGGGATCCCATATATATGCGCTCTCCCGCCGCGTGTGGTGGCTGGCTAGCTTCATTCCCTCGGGAATATACGGCGGCACTTGACTAGTATCTATCCATCCATCTCCTCTGACATACCTCGAGAGATCCCGTTCGCCGGAGCGGAGAGATCCGATCGGATCGGATCGGATCGGGTCGCGTCGCCATGGCCATGAACACGAGCAAGGCGGCGACGTCGGACAAGGGGCTGCAGGACATCGACGACTGGCTGCCCATCACCTCCTCCCGGAACGCCAAGTGGTGGTACTCGGCCTTCCACAATGTCACCGCCATGGTCGGCGCCGGCGTCCTCAGCCTGCCCTACGCCATGTCCGAGCTCGGATGGTACGCGCCCGCTCAGTCTCTCTTCTGCCATCTCTCGCTCCTGCTTGCTTACCATCAGATTGGATTTCGCCGCCTCCTCGATCGTACGTTCACTCGTTTAGATTAGATTGGATTCCTTTTCTAGATCCGATTTATTTTGCCATGTCAAGATCCAACAGACCAGGCGGTGACCTGAGGTTTATAGTGAGGTTTTCAGATTGGAAACCATTTTGGCATCGCAATTACCACCACACATTATTTTCGAATCTGGGATAATATATCGGGAATTGAGATAAATTATGTGTCCGCGAATGCTGTTCTTTTTTTGTACTACGTGTGCATGCATTCATATACTGTTTTTATGATTCCTTTTCACAGGGGTCCTGGCGTGGCGGCGATGATCCTGTCGTGGGCGATCACCCTGTACACGCTGTGGCAGATGGTGGAGATGCACGAGTGCGTGCCCGGCAAGCGCTTCGACCGGTACCACGAGCTGGGCCAGCACGCCTTCGGCCAGAAGCTGGGCCTCTGGATCGTCGTCCCGCAGCAGCTCGTCGTCGAGGTCGGCGTCTGCATCGTCTACATGGTCACCGGCGGCAAGTCGCTCAAGAAGGTGCACGACCTGCTCCGCCCGGAGCACAGCCACCCCATCCGCACCAGCTACTTCATCTGCATCTTCGGCTCCGCCCACTTCCTCCTCTCCCAGCTCCCCAACTTCAACTCCATCACCGGCGTCTCCCTCGCCGCCGCCGTCATGTCGCTCAGCTACTCCACCATCGCCTGGGCTGCCTCGCTGCACCACGCCGGCAAGGCCGGGCCCGGCCACGTGGTCGACTACAGCATGACGGCGTCCACCACCCCCGGCAGGACCTTCAACTTCCTGAGCGCGCTCGGGGACGTGGCGTTCGCCTACGCCGGCCACAACGTGGTGCTGGAGATCCAGGCCACCATCCCCTCCACGCCCGAGAAGCCGTCCAAGAAGCCCATGTGGCGGGGCGTCGTCCTGGCCTACATCGTCGTCGCCATCTGCTACCTCCCCGTCGCCTTCCTTGGCTACTACGTCTTTGGCAACGCCGTCGATGACAACATCCTCATCACCCTCGAGAGGCCCCGCTGGCTCATCGCCGCCGCCAACATGTTCGTCGTCATCCACGTCATCGGCAGCTACCAGGTTACCTCCTCGTCATCTAACGTCGGCTCTCTTTTGCCACTAGAAAATATACTAACCGCGCTTTGTGCATGGCACGCGTGGAGTGGCAGATCTATGCGATGCCGGTCTTCGACATGCTCGAGACCTTCCTGGTGAAGAAGCTGAGGTTCAAGCCCGGGTGGCCTCTTCGTCTCATCGCACGCTCGCTCTACGTTGGTACGTCAAGCATCTATACCCACATATCTTTTTGTTACACAAACTTTAAAGGAATGTACTTACTGAAGATTTACTCTGATGATATGATCTGTTCGTTCAGCATTCACCATGATCGTTGGCATCGCCATCCCCTTTTTCGGTGGGCTACTAGGGTTCTTTGGTGGTTTTGCATTTGCCCCAACAACCTACTTCGTAAGATTCAACCTAAACTTTTCTCTCTACTTCTTTTAATTAGTTTAGGGAACTATATACTACTTTTACTAGTTAGTTTCATCTATAGAAGTAAATCACATTATGAACCAGTTTGTTTCCTTAATTAATAACTGGATGGACTATAACTTCTTTGTATATATACAGCTTCCCTGCATTATGTGGCTGGCAATCAAGAAGCCAGTGAGGTTCAGCATGTCGTGGTGCATCAACTGGGTAAGTTTTCTCTAGTCTTTTCTTCTTTGCATAATCTGCCGCTGAATTCTCTAGATGATATCATCACAATCATAGAAACTCATAACTTGCTCAAAATCATCGGTGTCAGATCTGCATAATCATCGGCGTGCTTCTGTCCGTTTTGGCGCCCATCGGAGGCCTCCGTTCCATCATCATCAACTACAAGACGTACCAATTCTTCTCATGATCTGCTGGAAACGTGCATGCAGCAGTCCAGCTAGCTACTTAGATGCAGCGTATTATATGCATAGTGTGTGTTACCTTGTCATGTTTAAATTAGGCCAAAGAAATATTCGTGTGTTTGTGGATGTTGCTCGATCAGTTTGTGATAATTAAAGAGGATCAATGCCTAAATGGAGGTTCTCTCTTTAGATATTTGTGGGAATGTCAGTTTGGTAACCTACGGTCGGTCTTTTCAGCCGCCCGGGCTGCATGTTGATGCCCCAAGGTTTTTTGTCTAGATAAAGAAACAGAAACACAAAAATGTGTAAACTGAAGGTGTCGATGGTGTAATTTCAGTTATACAGAACGAAATAACGCAAAATACAGTAGAAGTGTAAGTGATTAACAAAGATGTAAGAATGGATGGATGAAAAGATGCCACAAATAAAATACATATATAAGGTTCAAAGATGAAAACCACACAGTTTTTAGATAAAAATACCTTGATGATGTTAAGCATTTCTAAAATCCTAAAATGATTACAATGTTGGTTCAAAACCGAGAACTCCACCTTGTTCAGCCATTCATGAGTTGCAACAATAAGGTGTCTTTTAGCGGGATTTTCTTATCCAATATATCCAAAAAATGGATCAGATTCTATCTAGAGATAACGGAACAAAAACAACAGAAAAAGCTCATGGTGCAACATACAATAAAAAGACTAAAACAAGGATGCCACGACGGGGGTGGGGTGGCAATATAGGGTGGAGAGCACCGGCCGATGCACAGAGTGGGTGTGGGGAGGTCGACGGATTCGGGGTCAAAGGGGAAGGAGATGCAGCAAGGGAACCCTGTTAACAGTGCCGACGGCCAATCACAGAGGGACTCCGACAGTGACGGAGAGGACCAGTGCATGAACTGTGTGGCGGAGTGGAAGCAACAGAAAAGGCTCGATTTATAAATTCCTTGGATTTGAGTACATTGCTTGCAAGGGTTGTTCTTCACATAACTTTTCCCTAATTTATGTGCTTGAACCTAACACTGCCGAAAGTGTTGTTCTAATCACTCATGTAATTTTTTTGATTTTTTTGTGTGAAACTTTGACAAGCATTTTGATATCTTGCAAACTTTCATCACGATATGATGTTCGTGGAAGACGTGGCAAAAAAACTTGATGCTCCAAAATGCGAGTGAAATAACATTTTGGAGTATCGACTTTGTTTTTTCTTTGCCACATTTTCCATGAATTTCATCTGGTGATGAAATTTTGCAAGCTATTAAAACATTTTCAATGTTTCACATAAAAAATCAGACTGTTTTGATTTTTGTCATTCTTTTTTATTTTTACAATTCACACGACCTCACATGAGCTCGGGATCACAACAACCGGCTCGGGGTTGCACTTACGATGTAGTAGGGGCGCACGCCGTCCAGCGCGCGGCACCAGCGGCTATACAAGTCGACAACCGTGGCCAGGTCAAAGACGAAGGTGCCCTGCTCCTCGGTGCCGGCGATGGAGCGCACGACGCCGGCGACGGCGTCCTTCTCCCTGCGCTTGAACACGCACAGCTTCCGGCCCTTCACCGGGGGCCGCCGGCACCGACTGCATTTTGCTGCCTCCGACCATGTAATAGACCCTAGCATTTTGCAGTGGAGACCCTAAAGCTTTTGTTTCATCACAAACAAGTTTGCATTGGAGAGCCTAAGGCTTTTGTTTCATCACAAACAAGTTTGCATTGGAGACCCTAAGGCTTTTGTTTCATCACAAACAAGTCCGGAGGATTTTGACTAGAAATTTTGGCAGCATAACACGTTGGTGGGGAAGCATCCAAATCAATAAGAATGATGATGTGCTATTCATTTCAAAATTCCTTCCAAGTCAGTTAGTACAGTGGATGAACCTTGACCCATTCCATCCTACCAAATCATTTACACATACTGCAGGCATCAACAGTGTATAGAGGCAACCCAGCCTCTAAGCTGGGTCCCACATATGAGCCTCTAACCTTAGCGTCTGAAGCTGCAGTGTGTTTACAAGACTGTTGCCTCTAACATGGATCCCATCTTTCAATTAAAAACAATAGAGCAGTACATACAACACCAGCTGACCAGTGGGTCCGGACCTTTACTTTTGAGCTTGGAGGCAGCCTCTTACGCTAGCATCGATGCTAGTGTTTTTGGGTTAGGGGCAGCAACACACAGTATGTAGAGGCAGCTGCTACACGCTTGGAGGCGGGCTTAGAGGCAGAAATATCACACACTGTGGATGCTCTAACAAGCTAATCCAACACCATCAAAAACTAAAAAAAAAGCTCTGACAACTTCCACTACTCATCGTTATCCCTTCTATGCTTGTGTTGTCACTAGTAGAAAAGGGGGCAAAGGTCCAGGCCGGGTCATCCCATTAGTCCCGGTTCAGTCCAGAATCGGGACCAATGGGGGCATTGGACCCGGTTCGTGATCTCAGGGGGCTGGCCGGGCCACGTGGGCCATTGGTCCTGGTTCGTCTGGACCTTTTGGTCCCGGTTGGTGGGACGAACCGGGACCAATGGGCCTCACTCCTGGCCCACCACCATTGGTCCCGGTTGGTGGCTTGAACCGGGACCAAAGGCTCCCCTTTAGTCCCGGTTCATGCCACCAACCGGGACCAATGAGGTGCCTATATATACCCCCTCGCGTAAGAGCTGAGCACACTGCTCTGTTTTTTCTGGCTGAGGGGGAGAGGGCTTGGTGGTGCTCTAGCTCACCTCCTATGCACACAAGGTGTTCGATGGAATACCCGAGCCACACTACTTAAGCTTTCTCCTCTCCAAGCTCGACTTCCAAGCTCCATTTTCCTCAATATTTGTCTAGGTTTAGCGGTCTGTCACGCCCCGTCCCCGTCTTCACCGCCGTCGATCACCCGCGCCGAGCTCATCGCCGGCACCACCGTGGTGAGCCTCTTGTTCTTATCTTCTTTCTGAAAGGAAAAAATATTCTTACTTGTATGTTTACATAGATACTTGTATTATTTTCTTACTTTTATTATTTCATCTTATATAGTGCGATGGTTTTGGTATCCGCCCCCGTCGGCCCTCGTCTTGTCTATGATTCGGATGTGGTATATATATTATCTTTATAACTATTGGTTCATTTATTGTTTATGAAAATTATGCCGACCAACGTGACATAGATTTTATTTATCTAGGATGTATGTGAACCGGAAATTCCAACCGACCCTATTGTCGAGAGGTTAAATTTAGTTGAAGAAGAAAACAATTTCTTGAAGGAAAAAATAAAAAAAATTGAGGAGGAGAAGATGATATTGGAGTTGCATGTTGCAGATGTCGTCGATGATCACAAGATCAAGATGGATGCAATGCACTTGAAGATGAGAAAGATTAGAAAATATGACATTCATACCGAGGCTTGGTATCATTATGTCGTTGGATCAATTGTTACCTTGGTTGCGATTATGATCGCATTTGTTTTTGCATTGAAATGTTTTACATAGTTTCAATGTATGGTTTAATTAATTAGATGCTCTGAAGAGCTATATGTTGTTAGATGAGAACTATGTATGTACTTTGGTTTTAATGTGATGATGAACTTCTATTAATTTGGACACTTAATTATATATAATGCGCGCAGATGAACCGGCAATGGATGTACGGTGACAGACACACCTCCGAGTACATTAAGGGCGTGCATGAGTTTCTCGATGCGGCTGAGGCAAACAAGCAGAATGGTTTTATGTGTTGTCCATGCACTGAATGTGGGAATACGATGTCTTACTCTAACCGGAAAATCCTTCACTCTCACTTGCTTTACAAGGGTTTCATGCCACACTATAATATTTGGACGAGGCACGGAGATATAGGGGTTATGATGAAAGACGACGAAGAAGAAGAGTACGATGACAACTATGTGCCCCCTGAATACGGTGATGCTGCAACGGGGGGAGCTGGTGAAGATCAAGAGGAACCAGACGATGTGCCCAATGATGCTGCAACGGGTGAAGCTGCTGAAGATCAAGAGGAACCAGACGATGTCCCCGATGATGATGATCTCCACCGGGTCATTGTCGATGCAAGGACGCAATGCGAAAGTCAAAAGGAGAAGCTGAAGTTCGATCGCATGTTAGAGGATCACAAAAAGGGTTGTACTCCAATTGCGAAGATGGCAACACAAAGCTCGGTACCGTAGTGGAATTGCTGCAGTGGAAGGCAGAGAATGCTGTGCCTGACAAAGGATTTGAGAAGCTACTGAAAATATTGAAGAAGAAGCTTCCAAAGGATAACAAATTGCCCGACAGTACATACGCAGCAAAGAAGGTCGTATGCCCTCTAGGATTGGAGGTGGAGAAGACACATGCATGCCCTAATGACTGCATCCTCTACCGCGGTGCATACAAGGATTTGAATGCATGCCCGGTATGCGGTGCATTGCGGTATAAGATCAGACGAGATGGCCCTGGTGATGTTGATGGCGAGCCCCCCAGGAAGAGGGTTCCTACGAAGGTGATGTGGTATGCTCCTATACTACCACGGTTGAAACGTCTGTTCAGAAACGGAGAGCATGCCAAGTTGATGCGATGGCACAGTGAGGACGTAAGAAAGACGGGAAGTTGAGAGCACCCGCTGACGGGCCGCAGTGGAGAAAAATCGAGAGAAAGTATTGGGATGAGTTTGCAAAGGACCCAAGTAACGTATGGTTTGCTTTAAGCGCGAATGGCATTAATCCTTTCGGGGAGCAGAGCAGCAATCAAAACATCTGGCCCGTGACTCTATGTATGTATAACCTTCCTCCTTGGATGTGCATGAAGCGGAAGTTCATTATGATGTCAGTTCTCATCCAAGGCCCTAAGCAACCCGGCAACGACATTGATGTGTACCTAAGGCCATTAGTTGAAGAACTTTTACAGCTGTGGAATGGAAACGGTGTACGTACGTGGGATGAGCACAGACAGGAGGAATTAACCTAAAGGCGTTGCTGTTCGTGACCATCAACGATTGGCCCGCTCTCAGTAACCTTTCAGGACAGACAAACAAAGGATACCACGCATGCATGCACTGTTTAGATGACACTGAAAGTATATACCTGGACAAATGCAGAAAGAATGTGTACCTGGGCCATCGTCGATTTCTTCCGACCAACCATCAATGTCGAAATAAAGGCAAGCATTTCAAAGGCGAGGTAGATCACCGGAAGAAGCCTGACATGCGTACCGGTGATCATGTACTTGCTATGGTCAATGATTTACACGTAATCTTTGGAAAGGGTCCCGGTGCACTAGCTGTTCCGAATGACGCTGAGGGACACGCACCCATGTGGAAGAAGAAATCTATATTTTGGGACCTACCCTACTGGAAAGACCTAGAGGTCCGCTCTTCAATCGACGTGATGCACATGACGAAGAACCTTTGCATGAACCTGCTAGCCTTCTTGGGCGTGTATGGAAAGACAAAAGATACACCTGAGACACGGGAGGACCTGCAACGTTTGCACGAAAAAGACGGCATGCCTCCGAAGCAGTATGAAGGTCCTGCCAGCTACGCTCTTACGAAAGAAGAGAAAGAAATCTTCTTTGAATGCCTGCTCAGTATGAAGGTCCCGACTGGCTTCTCGTCGAATATAAAGGGAATAATAAATATGCCAAAGAAAAAGTTCCAGAACCTAAAGTCTCATGACTGCCACGTGATTATGACGCAACTGCTTCCGGTTGCATTGAGGGGGCTTCTACCGGAAAACGTACGATTAGCCATTGTGAAGCTATGTGCATTCCTCAATGCAATCTCTCAGAAGGTGATCGATCCAGAAATCGTACCAAGGCTAAGGAGTGATGTGGCGCAATGTCTTGTCAGTTTCGAGCTGGTGTTCTCACCATCCTTCTTCAATATCATGACGCACGTCCTAGTTCATCTAGTCGACGAGATTGTCATTCTGGGGCCCGTATTTCTACACAATATGCTCCCCTTTAAGAGAAATATGTCTGTAACCACGCTAGGCCAGAAGGAAGCATCTCCATGGGCCATCAAACAGAGGATGTCATCGGGTTTTGTGTTGACTTCATTCCTGGCCTTAAGAAGATAGGTCTCCCTAAATCGCGGTATGAGGGGAGACTGACTAGAAAAGGCACTCTTGGAAGTGACTTAATAATATACAGGGACGGATATTCTTGGTCTCAAGCACACTACACAGTTCTACAAAACTCTACCTTGGTGACCCCGTATGTCGATGAACACAAGAACAGTCTGCGCTCCAAACACCCGGAGAAGTGCGACAACTGGATTACATGTGAACACATCAGGACTTTTAGCAGTTGGTTGGAAGCACGTCTCAGAGGTGACAACATTATTTGTGATGAGTTGTACTTGTTGTCCAGGGGACCATCTTTGACTGTATCGATTTACAAAGGATATCGATTTACAAAGGATACGAGATAAATGGGAATACATTTTACACGATTGACCAAGACCAAAAGAGCACCAACCAAAACAGCGGTGTCCGCTTTGATGCAACAACCGAGAGGGGAAATGACACATATTATGGTTACATAGTGGACATATGGGAACTTGACTACGGACATGATTTTAAGGTCCCTTTGTTTAAGTGCAAATGAGTCAATCTGTCAGGAGGCGGGGTACAGGTAGACCCACAGTACGGAATGACAATAGTGGATCTGAAAAATCTTGGGTACACTGACGAACTGTTCATCCTAGCCAATGATGTGGCACATGTTATCTATGTGAAGGACATGTCTACCAGACCGAGAAAAAGAAAATATAAGGAAGCGAATACATCATACGATGAGCCAAAGCGCCACATAGTTCTTTCATGAAAAAGGGACATCCTGGGAGTGGAGGGCAAGACAGACATGTCTGAAGATTATGAAAAGTTTCATGAAATTCCTCCCTTCAAAGTCAAGGCTGACCCAAGCATCCTGATAAACGATGAAGATTATCCATGGTTACGGCGCAATAAGCAAATGACACAAGCGAAGAAAAAGTGAAGACTTTCTCCCCCAACTATTATGATGATACCATGCCAACTTTGTAACAGACGAGTATGATACCATTGTCCATTTTATACATGCACATGCTATGCCAACTTTTTCAGACTTCATTTGAAAACTATGAATTTAGGTCGAATTTTCTCTATAGGTGCATCTATGTTCATTTTTTAGTAAAGTTAATCACAAACTTATGATTCACACAAATTTCAAGGAATTCAAATTTTAACTATTCAAATTTGAAAACTAATGGCACTAACAAAAAGTATATAATTTTTCTAAAACTAATGACACTAACAGAAAGTTTATAATTTTGCTGACCTAAAAGCAAAAAGAATTAAAAAATAAAGCAAAAAAGAAAAGAAAATAAATAATACAGAAAACAAAACAAAAAACTGGAAAAAAATAAAAATAGCAACAATAAGTATTTTGTTGTAAGTAGAAACAAAATAAAATAAATAAAGCAACAAAGAAAACAAAAAACAAAAAAAGTGTTTTCAAATTTGAAAACTAATGGCACTAACAGAAATTTTATAATTTTTCTAAAACTAAAAGCAAAAAGAATTAAAAAATAAAGCAAAAAACAAAAGAAAATAAATAATGCAGAAAACAAAACAAAAAAACTGGAAAAAATAGGGCTCGCCCCTGGCCCATGACCATTAGTCCCGGTTTGTGCCACAAACTGGGACTAAAGGGTTGGTCCTCGTTGCGCTCGGAGTTTAGTCCCACCTCGCAAATCGAAGAGCGCTCACACCGGTTTATAAGCCCGTCCCTCTCTGCCTTGTTGAGCTCCTCTCAAAGTGAAAGTAGATGCCCCTATACAGGGAATTTGACCTAAATTCATAATGAATTTCTCTTAAATTCATAGAAATTGATTATGAATTTAGGTCGAATTTTCTCTCTAGGTGCATCTATGTTAATTTTTTTAGTAAAGTTAATCACAAACTTGTGATTCACACAAATTTCAAAGAATTCAAATTTTAACTATTCAAATTTGAAAACTAATGGCACTAATAGAAAGTTTATAATTTTTCTAAAACTAATGGCACTAACAGAAAGTTTATAATTTTGCTGACCTAAAAGCAAAAAGAATTAAAAAATAAAGCAAAATACAAAAGAAAATAAATAATGCAGAAAACAAAACAAAAAAACTGAAAAAAAACAAAAATAGCAACAATAAGTATTTTGTTGTAAGTAGAAACAAAATAAAATAAATAAAGTAACAAAGAAAACAAAAAAACTAAAAAAGTGATTTCAAATTTGAAAACTAATGGCACTAACAAAAAGTTTATAATTTTTCTAAAATTCAAGCAAAAAGAATTAAAAAATAAAGCAAAAAACAAAAAAATAATAATGCAGAAAACAAAACAAAAAACTGAAAAATAGCAACAATAAGTATTTTGTTATAAGTAGAAACAAAATAAAATAAATAAAGCAACAAAGGAAAAAAAACTGCCACCTATTGGGCCACCACGGCCTGAATACGACTAGAAACCCAACCTGGGCCAGGATTCAGGCCCGCAGAAGGCCCAATAGGCCCACAAGCAGAGATGTGTCAGATTAGGCCCATAGGCCTGCAGTTCAGAGGAGTTCCAGAGGGAAGAGGCAGCGGAGCTTATAAACAGGTGTTGGCCGCTCTCAACTAGCGAGGTGGGACTAAACTCCCACCACCGCGCCAGCGCAAGGCCATTGGTCCCGGTTGGTGGCACCAACCGGGACTAAAGGGGGGCATTGGTCCCGGTTCGTGGCACAAA
>NC_041392.1:116692603-116711004 GCF_002162155.2 Triticum dicoccoides | reverse complement strand
TTAACCGGGACCAAAGGGCGGGAAGCGGCAGCCTTTGGTCCCGGTTAAGAGGCCTTTGGTCCCGGTCGGTGGCACCAACTGGGACTAAAGGGGGCATTGGTTCTGGTTTGTGCCACGATCCGGGACCAATACTCTGTCTATATATACAGCACTTGTGAAAAAAATTCAGTTCTTCGATCCCGCCCCGACGATGCCGCCAGACTGCCCCTCTGTGCCTCGCCATCGCCGTCGTCGCCCCTGCCTCCGACGCCGTCCCGCGCCGCCCAGACGCCGTCGCCACCCCGCGCCGCCCCGCGCCGTCGTGGTCACCTCCCCGCGCCGCCCCGATAATATTATTTTCCCATGTACGTATGTCGTTGTTGTCGATATACCCCAAACCCTTGAAGCGTTGTCGAGGCCACCCCAAACCCTAGAGAAGCAGCGTCGAGGCCACTAATTAATATTAGTTCTACATTTTCCACTAATATATCCATCTGTCATGTTTGAATAATAATTGCCATGTTGTAAATATTTGTAGAAACTATGGACACCGCCCGAGACGAAGTACAAGAAGAGTTGTTGGGGGACATAATCGCACGGGGAAGTGATGCCGTCTGCTCGTTATTTCTCAATGACACCGATGGTCTGGAAGCAGCTGGCTATGATTATGATGGCTCCGGTGACCCAATGTCGGTGCAAGAAGGAGACCGTGAGGACAGCTCCGGTGACCCAATGCTGGTGCAAGAAGGAGACCGTGATGACGGCTCCGGTGACCGAACCGAGTCCGGCCAGGTATATATATATTAGTTAAGCCTATGCTGACTAGCTAATTGATGCATTCATTGTTTTGGTATGTACACATATTAATTAAGTCTTTGTTCTTTTTTCTAGCCCTCCGGATCGAGCACAACTTCGGTAAAGAGACGAGGCCCGAAGAAAAAGTTGAGCTCGGATGAAAGGTTTGAGATCATAGCAATCGCGCCTGACAGCCAACCGATTGAACCCATCCGGACAAAGAACGCATTTGTTGCTCAGTGCGGGGTTCTGGTTAGGGACAAGATCCCGATTAGCATCCAGCAATGGTTAAAGCCGGCTATAGAACACCCTGAGGTGTCTTATGTCAATGATATGCAGAAAAATGATCTTTGGACCGAACTGAAGTCAAATTTCATCCTACCGCCAGAGGATGATCCGGAGAAGCCAGTTAAAGAGCAATTAATCAAGTCTTTTGCTCTTAAGAGGATGGCAGACCTATTCAGGAAGTGGAAGAAAGAGCTGAATAAGTTTGTTGATAAAAAAGGGACACCTGAATTCAAGGGCAGATATGAGAAGATCAGAGATTACTGGCCCTTGTTTGTGGCCCACAATACATCGGAAAAGAGTAAGAAGATGTCGGCGACAAACAAGCAAAATGCTGCGAAGAAGAAGCATCACCATCGCATGGGGTCAGGTGGCTACCTCGTAGCCCGGCCTAAGTGGGCCAAGGCTGAGAATGATCTGGTTGATAAAGGGATCGAACTAGAGACAATTAACTGGCCAGACCGTTGCCGGACTTGGTTCTTCGGGGCTGGCGGAAACTTGGACCCTGTATCAGGGAAGTGCATTTGGACGGACGAGCAAATTGAAATACCAGTCAAGAGGCTTAAGCACTATATCGAAGCAGCGCAGCAAGGGACGTTCGTTCCAGACAGAGAGAACGACGAGCTCACAATGGCCCTCAGGAATCCTGAGCACCCTGGACGGACACGAGGCACACCAGGCTCCATTCCGTGGAAGGCTGGGTTTCCGGTCGCAGGCGGTTACAAATGCCATGAGAGGAGGAAGAAAGTGGAGCAGACCCAACTGCAGGCGCTGCATGCTAGGGTACAAGCGATAGAGGAACGAGAAGCAAATCGCAGCAAACGAACTGCCGAAGCTTCCCCCGAAGCTACCCCGCCATCTCAGTGGAGAAGCAGCGTGGCTTCCACTGAGCTACTTCAGCCGGAGCATGTCTTGACGGCTCCTTCCAGCTATCCCGTGGATGCTATCACGGAGTCTCAAAATTACCATCTTATGACGCAATGGATTAATATGAAGGTCAAGGCGGCTGTTGGCTCTGTTTTTCCTACTGAACCCGGCGCAACTTTTCACTGCCGGCCGATTCCAGAAGGATATGCTAGGGTGATGGTGGATGAAATAACGGAGGGATTTGAGAACCTCCAGCTTGACCACCCTACCGGTGAAGGGGAGACTCGGCTGGGTTCTGCTCTGAAGACTCCATGCCTATGGCGGAAGGAGCTCATCAACCTTCCGAACTGGACGCCTCCGCCTCCTCCTCCTCCTCCGGTGAGTCAGGGCACTCCGCCTCCTCCACCGCCTCCTCCTCCGGCGAGTGACGATCAGGGCACTCGGCCGGCTCCTTCTCCGGCGCGTGGCGGCACTCCGCCTCCTCCGCCTGCGCCGGCGCGCCCGAGCAGCCAACCTCCTCCTTCTCCGCCTCATCAGCAAGGGCGGAAGAGACCCACCGCCGCTCCGGCTGCTCCGGCGCGTCATAGTCCTTCTCCTCCGCCTCGTAAGCAAGTAAAGAAGACAACCGCTCCGTCTGCTCTGCCGGCATCTAGCAGTACAACCAGAGGCGGGAGGACATACATATTTGGTCCTTCTCTGAAGACTCCAGAGAAGTTACCATACGAGAGGACCCCGGAGGAGAACGCCGAGATCGCGCGAGAAGTGAGGAACTTCTTTGAAGGGGTGAAAGCAAAGAAACATCCACCTCCGGAGGAGAAGGTAGATCCAGTGAAAGCGAAACGCACTCTGGCTGCCCTGACAAAACCACCCAAGTCTCCGCCGAAAGGCAACTATGAGCGCATTATTGGAAAGGCATTTGCCGAAGCGGAGCGGTCGGGAAGTACTGTTAGTGATCAAAGGATGAAAGAACGACGAGGTGGGAAACAAATTGCCCAGCTCGGCGAACAAGCAAAGCAATTGTGCCCCCTGCTCAAGGTGCCTAGCGATATCGTCGCTAATGATCCAAGGATGGTGCCCGGTTATAGCAATCTTGGAGATTACCTGCCCGACGATGTACATTATGATTTCTTGGGGGTGCAGATACAAAGATACGAGTACGGGAAGCCTCTCGTCAAAGATGAAAGATCTCTATAAACGATGATGCGAAGATTGCATGATTGGTACTTGAAAATCTGCAGAGAGTCTGGGGGGAGGAATACTTTGTATGTGAGAGTTAAAAAGGAGCATGACCTCGTTGGAATTGAACTGTTGCCTATTCCATTTGAGGAGTTCTTTCAGTTTTTCAATAAATTGGCCCTCGATAAAGCAACGGTCACTTGCTACTGTCTGTAAGTAGTACTATTCCTGTCATTAAGTCTCTCTATATAGCTCAGCTCTTTCATTGCATGTATTTATAATTATCCTTACTATATTATGCAGATTGAAGATCGTCGAATTGAATAAAAGACAAATCGGTGATATTGGGTTCATTAACACAAATCTCATAGATGCAACTGAGGTTAAATTTCATGCCGCGGATACCGAGGCCAACTTGCTACGATCGTTGGTAATAAATGAAAACAAAGATATAATACTCTTTCCTTACAACTTCAAGTGAGTGTTACTGTCTTATGGATATTTGGTTTCCCTTATATATTAGTCAAGGTTATAGTAATGTAATTGATGAGTTATGCATGCGTGCGCAGGTTCCACTATATTCTTCTAGAGATTAAGCTTGAGCAGGGAGTAGTAACTGTCTTGGACTCTAAACGAAAAGATCCCCAGGAGTATGCGGACATGACTCAAATGCTCGAGAAGTAAGTTAAATCGATCATTATCCACCATATTAGTAACTTTGTTCATTTCTGATAGCAAGTAATTGTTTTCTTTGTCTGGCAGGGTTTGGAGAAAATTCACCAAAAAAGCTCCGGGACTGCCGAAGAAGCTGGAATTTAGACACCCGAAAGTAAGTACTATAGTAGCATGTTTCACGCATCTCCTAGTGATTCAAGCGCTAGTTTCATCAATACCATTTGGCATTCTTGCTTATCAGTTTGATTGACCTCTATTTCTTGTAAAGTGATTGTGGCAGGAACAAGGGAATGATTTCTGTGGATACTACGTTTGCGAGTCCATCCGCCACACGACCTGTGAGCGGGGCTACTCTGACGAACAATATGAAGTGCGTAAATAACAATATTCACAATTTTATTTTATTACCATCATTTGTGTTGAGTTTCATTCATTCATATATATATATGTATTGACCCCCTTCTTCAAATTAGATGTTTCGGAAGCGGGATGAACTCCTAGCACCAGCTCGCATGCGAGCAATTCAAGAGGAATTGGCGGCATTCTTTCTTGACCACGTGATCGCTGAAGACGGAGAATACTATGTGGACCATGCGTCCGTATGTTAGGAGATTATATTTGTAAGAGATAATTATTGTATATATGTAGCCGGTAGTGTCGGATAGATATACGAGAACTTGTTGTTCGACCAATCTCTTGGAGAAGGAGAGGTGGTCGATATCACTTCTCTCTGTATGCATATATGTTCATGACGATCTTCTGTTTCCTTCGTTTGCTTACTAGCTAGCTAGCGTGTCTAGTCCTCTCTATACGTATGTATAGTACGTAGCGTCGACCAAGCACGGACATAAGAGAGGACACTTCTCTCTATTAATTATAGCTAGCTAACACAATATATGAAACACTTAAATTAACCCCGCAAAACCCCCAACCCCCTCTCCCTTAAAAAAACAAAAAACCCAGCCACAGAAATGCTGACGCGTGGATGCCTATTGGTCCCGGTTGGTGCCACCAATCGGGACCAAAGGCCCTCCTACCTGGGCTCCGCGCATAGGCCACGTGGAGGCCCATTGTCCTGGTTCTGGACTGAACCGGGCCTAAAGGGATAGGGCATTAGTAACGACCCTTTAGTCCCGGTTCAAGAACCAGGACAAAAGGCCCTCACGAACCGGGACAATAGGCATGTTTTCTACTAGTGTGTCATTCTTCTTCTCTTTGAATGAATGGTCACATCACAGGTATCGACAGAAACATCAACATGCGAGGGTATTCACCAACAGGTGCCGTCGACGGTGGCCTAACATGTTGCATCTATCCTGAGACCTTCCCAGGTTCCCCTACACTACCGTTTTGAAGCCCTTGGGTTGGTGGACCAGTTGCATAAATTGTGTGGGGCCTATGCTTCCGAGATCCTAGGTTGTTCACTGCAAGCAACCTCTCTGCCAACATATAACAACATAGTTAATAAACTTCTCTGCGTGAACGAAGAGAGTCACAAGTTAAGAAGTCGTAATAATAAAATCTTCAACATATATGTAGCAATGGTGGTAAGAGTAGGTGACAACTATGTGATATAGTAGTAAAAATGCCACCCGTAAGAAGACCAAGATCCATCATGTTTACTCTGATGATATGATCCGTTCGTTCAGCACTCACCATGCTCGTCGGTGTCGCCATCCCCTTCTTCGGTGGGCTACTAGGGTTCTTTGGTGGTTTTGCATTTGCCCCAACAACCTACACTTCGTAAGATTCAACCTAAGCTTTTCTCTGTACTTCTTTTAATCTAGGGAACTATATACTAGTTTTACTAGTTAGCTTCATCTATAGTAGTAAATCACATGATGAACCAGTTTGTTTCCTTAATTAACTGGAGGACCATAACTTATTTGTATGCAGCTTCCCTCCATTATGTGGCTGGCAATCAAGAAGCCGGCGAGGTTTAGCATGTCGTGGTGCATCAACTGGGTAAGTTCATATCCAGTCTTACTTCTTTGCATAATCTGCCGCTGAATTCTCAATCATAGAAACTCATAGCTTCCTCAAAATCATCGGTGGCAGATCTGCATAATATAGTACAAGATGGTAAGTGATTAACGAAGATGGAAGAATGAAATGGATGAAAAGATGCCACAAATAAAACTATACATATAAGGTTCAAAGATGAAAACCACACAGTTTTTAGATAAAAATACCTCGATGACGCAAACCATTTCTACAATCTTAAAACGATTACAATGTTGGTTTGAAACCAAGAACTCCACCTTGTTCAACCATTCTTGAGTTTGCAATAATCTATAAGGTGTGGTTGGTTTTAGTCCAGCTCTCTTTTAGTGGGATTTTCTTATCCAATCTATCCAAAAAATGGATCAGATTCTATAAAGAGATAATGGAACAAAAACAACGAAAAAGCTTCGGGTGCAACATACAAAATAAAAAGGCTAAAACAAAGTCTCGCTAATCGCTGCTGCATTTCAGCAGTTTGGTGGCAGTGCAAGAGGATGGCACGACAGCCATGGGGTCGCAATATACGGCGGAGAGCACCAGCAGATACACATAGTGGTTGTGGGGAGGTCGGCGGATTCGGATCGAAGGGGAGGGAGATGCAGCAAGGGAACCCTGGTGACAATGTCAACGGCCAACCACAGAGGGACTCCAACAATGACGAGGAGGGCCGGTCCATGAACTGCATGGCGCAGTGAAAGCAACGGAAAAGGTTCAATTTATAAATTTCTTAAATTTGAGTCCATTGTTTGCAAGGCTTGTTCTTCAGATAACATTTCTCCAATTTGTGTAATTGAACCCAATGCATACCGTTGCGTGGACAAACCAAACAAAGTCCACCTTTTCTCTTTCTGTTTCCGTTATGAGCGCATTCTGATTTTGTTACCGTCCGTGTTACCAATTTCTGAACCAAACGTGTCCCAGATCAATACCCGCTCAATTGTGCTGATACTTGGCATAAATGTTCGGTTTGATGCTTGGCATAAATGTTCGGTTTGATGCTTGCAGTCGTAAAATACATAGGACCTGTTACATAACTCGGCACGCGTGTGCAATACAATAAGATGAGATTACTATGGCTATATCTGGATGGAGTACAATTTTTCTTTTTTGTGTGTGTGGGAGTACAAATTTTCTTTCTATGTGTGGGAATACAACAAGTACAGCTTGTCGAGAAGAAAGACCCGCGCGTTATTCATGCAAAAAATACCCAAAAAAAACAAAGGAGAAAGGAACATGCATGTGCAATATACAAACACCAATCGACGGCAAGGATTTCGGGCGTGCCCATGCATGCATGTGCATGTGCATGTACCTCCCTAGCTGGACGTCGGGAGCTAGGTGGAGTAGGCCAAATGCGTCTTTATGTCCGAGATCAAGAATCCGTTGAAGTTGGAGCCCGACGAGGCGGCGTAGGCGCCTATGCCGTCGAACACGAGCCAGTCCCCCATCTGCATCTCCGGCAGCTGGTACCCGCTCACCACCTTGTCGCGGGAGTCGCACGTCGGCCCGAACACCGTCGACGCGTACTTCTTCTCGCCGCCGGGCGGAAGCTGGGCGGCGAGCGGCCTGGGGCGCGGCACGTAGTCGCCCAGGATGGTGCAGCTGAGGGCGCCGTAGATGCCGTCGTCGATCCAGTACTGGCGCACCTCGCCGCGCGTGCGCCTGCCGATGACCCGCGCCGCGAGCGTGAATGCCGTCTCGGCGAAGTACTGCCCCGGCTCGCCGATCACCTCCACGCCGCACCCGCGCGGGAAGTGCTGCGCGAGCGCGTCGCCGATGGCCTCCGCCGCCCCCTCGAACGTGGCGTTCGGCATGAATCCGCCGCCGATGTCGAGCACGCGCATGGGCGGCATGCCGAGCTGCGCGGCCGCGTCGAACGCCGCGCGAGCGGCCTCGATCGCGCCGCGGTACACGTCGACGCGGGACGTGCACGCCCCGACGTGGAACGCCACGCCGGCGACGCGGAGCCCCGCGCTCTGCGCGGCCCGCAGGAGCGGGACCACCTCGTCGGCGCGCGCGCCGTACTTGGTGCCGAGGTCGATCTTGGCGTCCGGGTTGTCGGGGCCCTTGATGCGGAGGAGGAGGTCGCAGCCCGGGTGGCAGCGCTTCACCTTGGCCACCTCGTCCTCGGTGTCGTAGGTGGCGAGGTTGACGCCCACCTCGGCCGCGTACCTGAGGTGCGCCTCGGGCTTGCACGGGTTCGCGTACACGATGCTCCCGGGCCCGACGACGCCGAGCGCGAGGACGGCCTCGATCTCGGCGCGGCTGGCGCAGTCGAATCCCGCGCCGAGAGTCGCCATCGCGCCCAGCATCGCCGGCTCGGGGTTGCACTTGACGGCGTAGTAGGGCCGCACGCCGTCCAGCGCGCGGCACCAGCCGCTGTACAGGTCGACGACCTTGGCGAGGTCAAAGACGAAGAAGGCGCCCTGCTCCTCGGTGCCAGCGATGGAGCGCACGACGCCGGCAACGGCGTCCTTCTCGCTGCCCTTGAACGCGCGCACCTTCCGGCCCTTCACACCGGGGGCCGCCAGCACCGCCTGCATTGCGCTGCCTCCGGCCATGTCTGTCCGGCCGCGATCTAGTGGTGGACACGAAGAGCCGAATCCTATTCCTAGCTAGCTCCCCGGCGAGGTGTGTGCGCGGCTTGGGTGGCTGGGATGAACTGAACTAGCTAGCTAGGCTCTTATATATAGTGCGTGCGTGCATGGTATGGCTGTGGAAATGCGACGCCGCGGCTGGCGTACGTGCGTCTGCGCGTGCTGCATAACGAGTTTTTTTTTTCAACCCGGCATAACCCCTTTACATTACTTGCATAACGAAAATACAACAGTTCAGACGACAACAAGAAAAATATAGAAAGGGAAAAGCGAGTTCAAAGCATCACCGAGAAACCCACGGTAATGATGTAGTATGCCACAGTAATGGTACGTGACCTAGACATGTTTCGGTTTTCTTCATGAACAGTGCCTATTCTTTTAACTTGCACAAACTAGAGAATGTCCAAGGTCAACTACTCCATGGGATATACACATGAACTCGATCAGAGATAGGAGTAACTGGCATTGAACTCTTTCTTGGCAATTTGAACGGCTAATAGTGGTGTTTGCCTCGCATATCAGACGGAAGATCTGGTTATAAATCGAGTTATGTGATGGTAAACTGTAGGCCTCGACGCTGGCCTATTTTGTCGCATGTTTGCCGTTTCAGAAGTCGATCGGGTGTTTGTTTTCTTCTAGCAGATCTATCATCACCTCCAACGGTAAGAAAATGTATGCCACCAAGGAGAGCGGTTGATCGGTGGTGCCCCTACCGTGGTCGAAGACACGACCGAGTACAAGATTGTGGCATGCACTACAAACATTACTGGCCCCCGCTGCCATAGATGATGGCCGTCTTTGCCTTCTTACTTCATATCAGGAGCCGCCGGCCATGACCTGACAACCCATGGTGCTTAGAAGGTACACCGAGACGAGAAGCTCGTGATTTTCATGCTCGGTCTACCTGATCAGCTCGTTGCCAGCTAGGCTCATGAAAACATTGAATTATGGGCGGACTAATAATAATATAATGTGTTGAGTTTCTCTTTAACCAAGCCCTACTTGCCAGACAGGCCTGGAGGCTCTTAATCAATTCTAACAATCTATGTGCGCAGGTACTGGAAGCCAAATACTGTGCGAGGGGTGTCTTGAGGACACGATCTTCCCCGGGAATGCATCCCCCACTTGGCAGGCCATCCAGTATGGGCTTGAGCTCTTGATAAAGGGCCTAGTCTGGCGCGTGGGTGACGGATAAAGCATCAGGATCTGGCGGGACCGTTGGCTGCCCATGCAGCCGACTGGGCGCCCGATCACGCAGCAAGGAACATGCAGGATTCGACGAGTGCCAGAGCTCCTGGATGCGTCTGGTGCTTGGCGGCTGGACCTCCTACAACGCCACTTCCTACCGGCAGACGTGCATACCATGACCAGCATCCGCATGTCGACCCGCATCACCGACAACATGATCGCCTGGAGCCCGGAGAAGAATGGTATCTTTACCATTCGCTCCACCTACCGCCTTGCCATGGATGAGCGTGAACGTTCATCTGCGACAGCCACGAGCAGGGCACCAGATGGCCATCGCACCATCTGAAAGATCATATGGGGGTGCCCTGCTCCCCCTAAGGTACGTGTGTTTGCTTGGAGAGTTGTGTCCAACTCGCTTGCTACTTGGGTCAACAAATTTTCTCACCATCTGGCGCTTACTAACATATGCCCCCTATGTGGTATGGAACGTGAGAACGGGTTCCATGTGTTCTACAGGTGCCCATTGGCTCATGAACCGTGGCATGTCATGGCCTTGGATTGGCCAATCCCGGAGGTGGACACTATATGCAACAATGGTTCAGAGTGGCTACTCTCCCTCCTTGAGCCGCTGTCAGAAACGGCGCGTATGGTTGTCCTTATGACCATGTGGAGAGCTTGGTATGTGCGGAATGAGATCACAAATGATAAGGCGCCTCCCCCAACAGAAGCATCTCGCCGTTTCCTCCATGGGTACATCACCTCTCTGCTTTATATCCATCAACACCCTCATGGCGACTTGGAGAAAGGGAAAATGGTGGTGCATGATAGCCTCCCGGTTATACACACAAGGGAAGTGCCCAAGCCGGAGTTGCATTGAACCCCTCCTCCACCGGGGTGGGCTAGGCTCAATACAGATGGCAGCCATGTCCCTCCAACCGGAGAGGCAGGGGGTGGTATGATTCTTCGTGATGATAGAGACAACATCATCTATACTGCTTGTAGACAGCTCCTTACATGCGATAATGGCCTTGGGGCAGAGCTGGCTGCGTGCAGAGAGAGGGCCTGGAGCTTGCGCTTTACCGTACGAACCCGCCCATTATGGTTGAGCTCGACTGTGCCAAAGCGGTGTCTATGCTGCTAGCACGTACTGGAGATAGATCGCAGTACCGTATGCTCGTTGAGGAGATTCGAAGACTAGCACAAGATGCTCGTAGGGAGATTTTTTTTACTCTTATTAGTCATTCGCAGAATAAGGTTAGTCATGCGCTTGCCGCGTATGGACGTGCTACACCCCGCACTGCAGTTTGGCTGTGCTCGACTGCTTGGGGCTGGACTTTGTTGTAAACCTTTCGAAGGCTGATATGCCTCCTTAAGTAATGAAATCTCCCTTTACCCCGCAGAAAAAAATAATGTGTTGAGTTTCATGTCACTGGCTGTAAGACCTGGAATTATGGTCTGCAACTAATCTAACGTGGTTGTGAGAAATTTAAAACAGAAAATGCCGCCCGATGATCCCGCGGCTCACTCGTATCGTTTCCGTCAAAACCGAAAATTAAAATAAATAAAATGCAGACCTGAAAAAGAGGCCGGCAGGCCGGCATGGCCAAGGTACGTGCTTTCCCCGAATCATTTTCATCCCCATCGATACCAAATCATTGGGGACATGTACATGGCTGCGAGCTTCAATCGAGAATTATGCGTTATGGAACGAAGTGGTGTCTTGATGGGTCGGTCCTTCGCTTGGACGCTTGGTGGAGTTACCCACGCCCACTCCGCCCATGTTTCCGATCCTCTCGTTGGGAGTGCCCATATGGAAAATGAGGTAGCACACATCAACGGTGAGATGATTCTCCAAGAAATCAATTGAACTCAAAATTGTGGAGCCAACAAATCAATCGCATTGAGATGCCTGTCTAACTAATCAATTACCTTGGGAAATTTGGAGCCAACAAATGAATTGAGTAATTCAACTACAGGAGGAGGTATAGGCTGCCATGTGACTCCTTCATGATCAGGCCAAGCCGAGGATCATAGCCTCATGGTGTAGCTCTTGTAGATTTCCATCCTTTTTCAGTTTAGAGTATGATTTTGCCTTCAATGCTTGAATAAGTTTAACTGTGAGTGCAAATTAAAACTTGAAATGATAAGTTGAGCTGGTCGATTAATGATTATTGTGGTTTCATTTGACAATTGGTAAAACGTTTTATTGTAGAATTGTTGTAAAACTGAACTTATTGATAAGTTCTTTTCATAAATTATATATTTGATAAGTCTAGGCCGAAGACAGAATATGAGTTGCAAAATTAAACTTATTAATACGTTCTTTTGATAAATTATAATAGTATGCCGTGGCGGAGCTAGACAAAATCTATTCGGGGAGGGGCAAAAACAAAATATGAGTGTTGGGTGTGTAGCGGGGAGGCTAAAAAAATCATATCTAAGCCTTCCCATAAGTCTTCATTAAGTGTGTTTGGTTCATGGATATGTTAGGATGGTTGTGTGGGGTATCCCCAACCACCTGGCTAGGTATAGCCTCTTTTTTTATTTGGTTGGGTAGGATGATAAATGGTTGGAGATAGCCATGAATGTGTTTGGTTTGATGGATGAGTGATGGATAAAAAATATGATGAGCATTTCTTATCGAGGTAGTGAGATTAAGCTGCAACTTTTGCAACGGTACAATTTTCTAACCGAACAAAGATTAAAACAATGGCATGATCTAGATTAAAACATTGCTTCGTCCTCACACGGATTTGTATTTGCAATGTAGCGGTGCACATAATGATTAGAAAATTGTCACAACATAGCATTGAGAGTTTGAGACACACTGTGTTTGCAATCACCATCGACATTACGGGCGCTTGTCAGTTTGCACTCATCGCCATTAGCCCCCAACTACCATTTCGACGAACACCCTGCGAGCACCATGCAGTACACAACCAAGCCTAGGGCAGCGTCCCCTCACGACACGGCTTTGAATGACGCGGTCAGAAAGGTGCCCAGCAGCAGTGGTCTGCGTCCTCCCGGTGGCAGCTCATGACGCTGCCGTCCTCGGCAGCAAACGGCGCGAGGATACTACGCCTCTACCAAATTTGTGACATGCGACAATTTTTGTGTGTGAATGGGGCATGCGAGGCAGAAGTCATGTACGAGGAGAGAGTGTGTGAGGCTGTATCGTATGGCTAGAGGCAGGCACATCGTACGGTTGGAGAGGGGGCCGATCTGGGTTGACACAGGTCGACAAACACCTTGCACTGCCCAAACAAAAGAAAAGAAATTTATTGTCGATAAGGGACCAACACCCAGTTTTAGCCACATCATTTCCAATTCAAAAAGATGATATGCTCTGAACGAAGGTCAGATTCTGTCCTGACCTCTATTAAAGGGCCAAAAGCCCAATGCCATCGTATTCCTAAGGTACTCTTCCGTTACCCTTATATTCGACAAATTCATTTTTCAAAAATCAATTTAATCACTATCTTGTTCACAGATCACAAGTTTCTTGTGGCAGCACATATATAAGTGGCACTTGCCATCCAAAAACCCATAAGCTAGCAATTGTCTTTCCCTGCAAAATAAAAAAAGCTAGCTATTGCCTTGACCTGAACCTTCATAAAGATGTGCACCTAAATTTCACAAGAGAAAAGAAAAGCTGTGCTAGTCAGGAGCCACATGCTTCGTACTCATGGCCATGTCAAATAATTAGTAGCCTTCCTATAGTGGAACATTTTCTTTAAAAATATATATAATGAAAGAAATAATGAAACGAAGCATATGCTTCCAGCGAACCATGTTATATAAAATGGATAGAGCAGCATATTGCATATATAGACCAAACAACGGTAGTTCTTACAAAGTGAAAGAGAACAAGAAAGGGGTACTTCCATGGTTCTAATGTGGTCTTTCGCCGAGAGCCAAATTGCAACCCGTGAGATTGAGAGATATCGGGAACCGCTCGTATATGTATTGGTCATCACGACCTTCTATTTTGCCCTTGTTGCCTGCATGATGTGAACTTCCCTCGAGTGTTGTTCTAAGCTAGGGTAAGTGGCCATGGCTTGAGGAACAAACTTTTTGGGACACCGGCTACTATTTGGTCGTATTGAGATGTGCCACCTAGTCTATAGTTTATAGCTTGAGTTCGGCTCCGTATCGATCTTCAACTTTTTCAAAATGCGATGGATAAATACTGATGTCATGTTCTGAAGGATTCAACCACACACTGTGCACCCATACATATGGGATCACGTTCCTGGAATAGCAAACTGGCTTCGATGTTGAATTCTTGTTTCTTTTTTAGCCGTAGATTATTGTTGTTTCGAAACCGTATCAGTGGATTCTGCCGTGGAAGAGAATCGTTCTGCCCCATATGCATGCAGATACAGCTCCTCGGTTCATGGACCGATCCCGCCCTTGGCTGTAAGACCGTAGCTAACTAAAACCCTAGCTGTGCGGCCCCAAATCAAATCCTCCGATGAACTAGTCTAAAAAAAGATCCTCCGCTGAACGAGCTAACCAACCGTGGCGCGCGCCATACGCCTACACACCTTCGACCCTCATGCGGCGCAGCTGTACGTAGGTGCGAGAAAGAGCGACTGAGGAATTAATAACAGGTCGACCGATCGGTCGAGGAGCCAAGTCCAACGATCTTACAAAATCCATGTCCTATTTTTCTGCGGGGTACAAAATCCATGTCCTTCTAAGCAGTTGATGAAGGCAACGGAGAAGAAGATTAAGCTCGAAGAGAGGAGGACCATGTTCGAAAAGAGGAAGGCGGCGCTAGAGGAGAAGAAGACCGCGCTCGAGGAAAAGAGGGTAAAGATCGCCGTCAACGCGGAAGACGTCAAGATGTTGACCTTGAATATCGACTCTTTGGATGTCGACGCTAAAATTATCGTGCAATCCGTCCGTTACTAGGTGCTGCCATGCTGCAGCGGCAGAAAGATGATTGACCATGGTGGAAGATGAGGACGCGGCGGAGGCGGAGGTGGACACGGACGCGGAGGCTGCCTACGTGACGGCGATGACATCTCCTTGATTGAGAAATTTAAAACAGAAAATGCCGCTCGATAATCCCATGGCTCACTCGTATGGAGACCTTCTACGGTACATCAAGTGTATTTGAGCCGTCCATTTATGTGGTTGCAGGGCCCAGATGAGCCAATACTACCACAGATATTCGGTAGTATATTGATTAGTTAGGGGCATTATAGGATGTTCAATGTTAATCTATCTGTTTATATCAATCTCGTGGACAGGTCCACACATGCAGTTCTGTTTCTCGCCATCGTCGAGCACTCATCTCATCCAAGTGCCCTCCGGTAATGAGCAGTAGTATTACTCGAAGTGAATCTTCTCGGGAGGAACTAAACACCGCTGCTTGCCGCGTTCTTGTATTGTGTGGCCTGAGGTGAGCCGTAGTCGAAGTCGATTTCGAGCATATCACCGTCGTTAAGAATAAAATATGTGATAAATTATATGAGAGGGATGCCTTTCAGGAAGTGTCTGTTGGGAGAAAAGGTATCTCTCCAACACACCCCTTCAGCCTGTATATAAGTGGGTCTCCTACATTGCAATAGACTAAAAGAATCATTTGGACTCTTTGTTTGTCTCTTTGATTTTGCTCTACAATACTTTATCAGCACTTCGCTCTCCATTGAGACTAAAAGGCCATCCGAGACAGGAGACTATCGGCAGCGCTTGCCTACAGGATCCAATCACTCTGGATGGATACAGACAGATCCATTCCTTCTTGCCGGTCTTGATACTCCACCCTTTGACGCAGACGTACTTGCATCGGCGATGATGGCTGGCGCAGGACATGGCTGCTTGGTGCGGCCCGCTACCGGCGCGAAGGGGCGCCAAGCCTGTGCGGCGGATCTCGACCTCAGCGCTGCTCCTTCCGGCGTGATTGCGTGAACCTTCGAAATCGATCGCGGATGCACTCCATTAGGACGTCCACGGCAAAGACGTCCATGCATCGGCATGCATGCATGCATCGCTACAGGGAAATCGATCAGGGAGAACGTTAATTTATTTGTCTTCTTGCAATTAAGATCAACAATCTAACGATTGTGTTCTCACTGCGTGAATCGGCGTGGCCAAAGGCACAGCATGGCTGAGGCCGACGACGTGCTCCATTGTTGCCTGCTCGAAGTGTACTGTGTACATTAGTGACGACTGGATCACAAGGCCTCACCGCCAGCGTCGAACTTGCCGGAGACCGCGAATCCCAGCGTGGAGGCATCCATGGCTCAGGGCGTCATACCGACGGAGGCGGTGCCTAGTCCGGATGCAGCCCTCGGCTGTGGTGCGGCTTCGTCCGGCAGGGCCGAACCATCCCCGACGGCAACGGCGGTTATTCCTCTCAGAAGGGGAATTGGTAACCGCACAAGGTGAGAAAGAGAAATTCTACCTTTTTGATGATTCTGCAAATCAGTCACTGATTCTTTGCAAATCATGGACAAGTCCGGACAATTATTATTTTTTGGATCAACCCTTAGGCTTATCTGAACTTACTACTAGGCCCTCTTAATTACAAATGAGCCATTAGGCTCATGGGACTTTGTAGTTTAGCCTTGCTACTTTCAGCACTGTAACTATAGTGTCACATACTTCATCGGGAGATGAATCCAAGGCATTGGTGACTATGCTGCATATTATGCTATGAAGATAATTATGCAAAACACTTGCATATTTTGGTGATTACCTTCCATGCATACACAAATTATGATACGCCATCATAGCTATGAATTAAGGTTATGCACAACTAAGAGGTTTACGCCATTTTATGGTGATTACCTTCATGTGTTATAGATAACATAAGGTTGTGGAGGCTATGATCAATGGGAACTGTCCATAAGAGTGAGGCACCACTAGGTGGTCGACTACCTCTATGTGTTTTAAGGAAATTAAAGAATTGCCCCTTTTGAGGTGACTAACTTTACTTGGAAGATCCACACCACATTCGTGTTCTTCTGGAAGGCTTGCCCTAGGGGTCACTAAGAATCGCCATCACCATGATCATGCTTAGCCATAGTATTTTCATCCTACTTAATTTACTGAAGGTAAATTAGTGCATGAGAATTTCATGCAACATATGGCTGACCTTTTTGGAAAGGAAATGCGATGAGGTGACATTTGATTGGAGTAACTATTTAAAATGGGTCATGGACATTAAAGATTTTGTCGACCTAGAGCCTTGTTTCCACAGAAACTCCACCTGCAAAAAATGTCATGGCTATCTAAGAATATGCATATATGCATTTTTGTGCCATCGCAATGGCTCGGTTCTCAAACTGAGTATGTAATGGATGATGAATATCCATTTTCCCTTTGAGCCTTCATTGAGGCGAGATATATTGTTATAAGCATCACATGAATGATTATCCATTCGTTGTCAGGACTTCGAGTCCGTTGAGGCTTATAATTCTGTTGTCTATAAATCAACACTAAGTTGAGATTATATGATAAGGCAGTCTCAGATCTTGATCTGATTGTATGTCCTTACTGCACTTTACATTCTCCTATGATGGTAAATGAAATACCATCTTTATTTCAGGGTAAAAATATGACGAACTTCTTGTGAAGAATAAACTGGTGCACCCTAACAGATGCTATACCATTACCTGAAATTTGTGCTAGTGCTTACAGTACTAAGCAATTTTGTGGTTAAAGAACCACGAGGAGTTGAATGTAAAGTGAAGAAAAAATGACAAGCAGAAATAGAGTGTATATCTCAAAAGGGAATGGATCATTTAATCTAAATGATCACAATGACAACTTTCAAGTTTGTCAAAGTGGTGGTTGTACGAAATATTGTACCAATGATTACTAGTTGGTCAAGTATTGGATTAATCATACCACCGACTCACTCGAGGCAAATGATTTTTATGCGATAAGTTTGAAGTTCTACTTCAAAAGGAAATAACCAAAAAATATTCTGGCATGGTAGAAGGAGAATGAACTCCTCTACATAGATGATATGCTTGTGAAATGATAATCCCAAGATATTTTGGAGATCTCGTGTAGTCTCCTAGTTATCCCTAAATATCGTTAGCCTAGAATTGTACTACTACATGTAGTATAAATTGCAACATCTTGTCCATTGGACATGATAGTTGAGGAAATTGAGTGTATGATTCAGTTCAAACTCAATCTTGTTGCATACACAATAATTTTTCCTCGCTTATCATCATGGCATTGGACGATTAGAGAAATTATTGGCAATTCTGTTGGCCACAACTTGACAAGTTGCAATATTCCCAACAATCATCAGATTGTTTTGTACACTACATGTGACATTGGAGAATTAATTTTAAGGCACTCTCACCTTAAAATTTGAAATGAGCCAGCCAATACTCTTGATTGCATTCAAGAATATGTTTGGATTATTCAATCATTATCTGGGTTATGTTGGTACTTCATGGTGTTCATAGACGCATCTAGAAGATGGTCTTAGATGTGTATCATTCACACAAAATCATGTGTTTATTGAACTAATTGCTCAAATTGAAGAATTTAGAGCAAATTATTGATACGTCTCCAACGTATCTATAATTTTTGATTGTTCCATGCTATATTATATTCTGTTTTGGACATTATTGGGCTTTATTATACACTTTTATATTATTTTTGGGACTAACCTACTAATCGGAGGCCCAGCCCAGAATTGCTGTTTTTTTTGCCAATTTTAGGGTTTCGAAGAAAAGGAATATCAAACGGAGTCCAAACGGAATGAAACCTTCGGGAACGTGATTTTTGAAACGAACAAGATCCAGGAGACTTGGACCTTACGTCAAGCAACCAACATGGAAGCCACGAGGTAGGGGCGCG
>NC_041392.1:116684345-116692127 GCF_002162155.2 Triticum dicoccoides | reverse complement strand
AAGCGCGCCCTCCACCCTCGTGGGCCCCCTGTTGCTCCACCGACGTACTCCTTCCTCCTATATGTACCTACGTACCCCCAAACAATCAAATACGGAGCCAAAACCCTAATTCCACAGCCGTAACTTTCTGTATCCACGAGATCCCATCTTGGGGCCTGTTTCGGAGCTCCGCCGGAGTGGGCATCAATCACGTAGGGCTTCTACATCAACACCATAGCCTCTCCGATGAAGTGTGAGTAGTTTACCTCAGACCTTCGGGTCCATAGTTATTAGCTAGATGACTTCTTCTCTCTTTTTGGATCTTAATACAAAGTTCTCCCCCTCTCTCGTGGAGATCTATTTGATGTAATCTTCTTTTGCGGTGTGTTTGTTGAGACCGATGAATTGTGGGTTTATGATCAAGTTTATCTATGAACAACATTTGAATCTTCTCTGAATTCTTTTATGTATGATTGGTTATCTTTGCAAGGCTCTTCGAATTATCAGTTTGGTTTGGCCTACTAGATTGATCTTTCTTGCGATGGGAGAAGTGCTTAGCTTTGGGTTCAATCTTGCGGTGTCCTTTCCCAGTGACAGTAGGGGCAGCAAGGCACGTATTGTATTGTTGCCATCGAGGATAACAAGATGGGGTTTTTATTATATTGCATGAATTTATCCCTCTACATCATATCATCTTGCTTAAAGCGTTACTCTGTTCTCTTGAACTTAATACTCTAGATGCATGCTGGATAGCGGTCGATGTGTGGAGTAATAGTAGTAGATGCAGGCAGGAGTCGGTCTACTTGTCTCGGACGTGATGCCTATATACATGATCATACCTAGATATTCTCATAATTATGCTCAATTCTGTCAATTGCTCAACAGTAATTTGTTCACCCACCGTAAAATACTTATGCTCTTGAGAGAAGCCACTAGTGAAACCTATGGCCCCGGGGTCTATCTTCATCATATTAATCTTCCAACACTTAGTTATTTCCTTTGCTTTTATTTTACTTTACATCTTTATCATAAAAATACCAAAAATATTATCTTATCATATCTATCAGATCTCACTCTCGTAAGTGACCGTGTAGGGAATGACAACCCCTTACCGCGTTGGTTGCGAGGATTTATTTTGTTTTGTGCAGGTGCGAGGGACTTGCGCGTAGCCTCCTACTGGATTGATACCTTGGTTCTCAAAAACTGAGGGAAATACTTACTCTACCTTGCTGCATCACCCTTTCCTCTTCAAGAGAAAACTAACGCAATGCTCAAGAGGTAGCAATTATCCTCACGTGGGATAATTCCATTGGAATAGAAATGTCAATGAACTTGATTCACGAGCATTCAATGGTTATATTCAGTATATAGTACATAAACAGAATGGTTTGGCTTGATCTCTTATGAAAGAGATTCAATATTGCATAGCCAATGTTGCAGAATTGTGATTTACCAAAATTTCGTTAATGATAGCATGCGGTCTCACACTCCGCATATTTGGTCTAAATGAGATCAAATGATACTGCACCCCTTGCAGTTTGTACGTGGAAATAAGTGAAGTATTTCCATCTGCGGTAATTCGGTTGCATACCGATATCACCACCCCAGCGTATATCATGAGCCTTCACATATTGTTGGGATCTATCTGAGGAATAACTATGGTACAATCGTTAATCCGTCGAATACCTTAACCCTATGAAGGGAGTTATTTGCAGCCCATACGCTGATTGCTTTTGTAATAAGAACATTTTCTGGTATTAGGGGGAGATATGTACCACAAAGAATGCCAGGAAAAGGATAATAAATGTCATAGACATTCCACGTACTTAAGAATCTGGACTTGAGGTTCACATTATGATAAATTTGCAGCATATTGTAAATAATCTGCCAAGTATATTTACTGATGACAAAGGTGTCACTATGGTCAAGTAGTAGAGCGAGTGGAGGTACCTAATTAACCACTCGTCTCCCTATATGAGAGCAAGAGGGGGGAATTCCGGTTGCATGAGATTAAGTTCTCATATTTTTTAGTGGAAACAGAGGAGATTGACCCCTTGATCAGTAAATATGATTCAACCTTGGGTTGAATGACACCTGAGGGATGCGCGGCATCCAAAGTCCAACACATATGTGCACACATTTTTAGGTGTTGGGACATCGAAACACCTTGACTCCGTTGTCGTGGAAAATCACAAGGAGTTAATAGGCGTAATAAGAATTCCACGGTGACATTGATTCATGAGAATCGTATATGAGAAAGTTTACATATGTCAACATAAAATTCTTCTCGAGAATTGCTAGAATCCTTTTGGGACCTGAACCAAATCCAAGGAGAGTGTTGTTGCACTTATATTGGTTCAAATGAAAGGTAGCAATTAAGGAAGAGTGACACTCGCTCATCAAGAGAGAGGTATTTACCATTCTAAAACCTGTTCCTCATAAGTATCTTCCAGAGGGAAGAGAAGTGAATTTTCGTTTGGAAATGAAAATAAATGAGGTGGTGAGAAAGCGAGGCTTGTAGCACAAGGGTTTTCGCAGAGACCCGACATCGGTTACGATGTAGCATGCCTTCTTGGTATGAGTGGAATTATGTTTCGAAACTGAATATTAATGGCAGTACAAATCCATACGGTTGATGTCTGTAATGTCTACATACTCCCGTGGGTCAATTAGTTTGGATGTATATATTGCAATAATTGAATGACTCAATATTCTGAATCCAAAGGTAAATCGCAACATGCATGCATGGAACTTCTGAAGTCATTCTATGACTTGAAGTAGTCGGAGAATTGTGTGGTGCAACCGACTAAGTGAGCTATTCCTTGACAAGGATTAGTCTCATACAAATGATTGTTGACGTGTCACTACTAGGAAAAGGGCTAAAGATGGAATTGACACTAATGTCGCACCAGAGAAGTGGTGCGCCACTACTATATACTAATGGCGCACCATCTGGGGATGCGCCATTAGTGTGGAAGACACTAATGGCGCACCAGGCACACGGTGCGCCACTAGTAACAAAATGTTTTTTTTTCATTTTTTCAAACATACTAATGGCGCATCCGGGCAGAGTGCACCATTAGTAGTTAGAACTACTAATGGCGCACCAGCCGTAGAGTGCGCCGTTACTGTATCTTTTTTTACTTTTTGCAAAACTACTAATGGCGCACCGTTGCATAGTGCGCCATTACTAGTTTAAACTAGTAATGGCACACTGTGCCACGGTGCGCCATTAGTATAAAAATTATTTTTTTTACTTTTTAGCAAAACTACTAATGGCGCATGTCTGTGTGGTGCGCCATTAGTATGTTGGGTTACTAATGGCGCATATCTGTGTGGTGCGCCATTAGTATGTTGGGTTACTAATGGCGCATGTCTGTGTGGTGCGCCATTAGTAACCTGGGACCAGCTAGATATTTTTGGACAGCCACACCTACACACTCACTTTTTCCACTTCATTCCCCCACCTCCTTCTCTAAGCTTGTCGGCTGCCTCCTCCTCCTCACCTCATTTGCACCATAGATTCATCAAAATTAAGTGTTGAAATTACCTTTGTTTGATAGGTAAGTAAGGGGAAAGCTATCTTCATGTTGTAGATCTACTTTTTTCTCCCTAGGTCGCTCCAACAACGTGCACATGCACTTTTTGTGGCCTAGCTAGATCTATGTATGTTTGTGGTGTTGCATATGTTTGTGGTGTTGCATATATGTTTGTGTTTGCAGGTACCGGTATTTGAAATGTGATAGTTACCAATATTTTGCCGGAATGTTGATTCATTTCCGTTTCGGTGAGAATTTTGGCACTATGCATTCTTTTTGGTCCTATTTTTAGCGAAAGTCATGCCAAATTTTTTCTTGGTTCTAAAATATCATTTTGCTCTACCCCGCAGGCGACCATGGTCCGCACGATGACCGAAGGCATTGTGAATAGGTTTTTGAGCTCCGCGAAGGCCGAGATGCTTCAAAAGAACGAGATGGAGATAAGATGTCCGTGTCAAAGCTGCAAGCTGAAGAGCCTTATTGCGGACCCGGATTCCGGGTAGGTGCGGGACCACTTGCTCTTGCGTGGTTTCATGGATGGCTATCGGTGGCAAGGTGATGAAGATGACTATGAAGTCGTCCATGGGGGCCGGGCAAGAAATGAGGAAGGGCAGCAAGACAACCACCGCGGCTCGGGCGGGCCAGAAGACGAAGAATCTCCAGGACATGATCACGACGGTGATGCTGTACATAGTCATCATGTAGAAGATGCCGAACATGATGATGAGGAAGATGCCGAAGCAGACGAAGGGCATGATCATGAAGATCTAGATGCCGGAGGAGCAGACGATGATGGACCATAGATGGGCTGGGTGCAGGCCCTCATATTCAAGAGCTGCTTCTCAAGCAGACGGATAACGCAAGAGCTGCCGCCCGAGAGAAAGCTAAGCTGGATCAACTGGAGATAGATGCGGTTACTCCATTGTATGAAGGATGCAGACCCGAGGATACCCGCCTGAAAGTAACGCTCATGGCTTTGGAGATGAAGGTAAAACACAAAATGACCGATGCATGCTTCGACGAGAACATGTCATTCTAGCACGAACGTCTTCCCAAGGGGAACAAGTGCCTGACCAGTTTCGAGGAGGCGAAGAAAGTCCTGTGTCCTCTGGATTTACCGCACGTGAAATACCATGTGTGCATGAACAATTGCATCATTTATCGGGGCGAGCACGCGGAGTCTACCATATGTCCGGTGTGCGGCGTCACTCGATACAAGAAGAGGAAGAAAGCTCCTCGAAAAGTGGTGTGGTACTTTCTGATCACTCCTCGTCTGCAGCGGTATTTCGCGGACCCTAAGGTAGCAAAGCTCCTGCATTGGCACGCGGATAGGGAGGAGAAGAAGCAAGAAGATGATGCAAATGATCCGGAGATAAATAAAAAAGACAAGATGCTGAGTCACCCTAAGGATGGGAGCCAGTGGCAAGCGTTGAACTTCGAACACCCAGAATTTGGGAAGGATCCAAGGAACATCGTGCTGGGCGCGAGCACCGATGGAGTCAATCCATTTGGTAGCCAGAGAAGCACACATAGCACCTGGCCTGTGTTTGTGTGGATGTACAACCTTCCCCCCTGGTTGTGCATGAAGAGGAAGTACATTCACATGAGTATGCTAATTGAAGGGCCGAAACAACCAGGGAACGACATCAATCTGTATCTGGGGCTGCTGAAAGAGGAGCTAGACACGCTGTGGAAAACGCCAGCCAATACGTGGGACACTGCACAGAAAGAATATTTCCCTATGAGAGCCGCACTGCTCACGACGGTGCACGACTATCTCGGTTACGGAGATCTCGCGGGGCAGGTGGTCCACGGATTTTCTGGATGCGTCAGGTGCATGGATGACACAACGTATCGCCAACTAGATAGAGATCCCAGGTCTTCGAAAACCGTGTTCATGGGACATCGAAGGTGGCTTCGCGATGATGACCCGTGGAGGAAACGCAAGGATCTGTTCGATAGTGAAACCGAACTCCGAAGACGCCCGCGTACGAGGAGTGGCGAGGAAATAGACGGGCTGTTGAAAAATTGGAAAGATTGCCCACTGCCGGGAAAGAAGCAAAAGGCTCCAGAGCCGGGAAAGAAGCGAAAGGCGCCAGATCCGCTGCTGAAGGTATGGAAAACGAGGTCTGTTTTCTGGGACTTGCCGTACTGGAAGATCCACCGTGTGCCTCACAGCCTTGATGCCATGCATATCACGAAGAACGTCTGCGAGAGTCTGCTTGGTACCCTGCTCAACATGCCAGAGAGGACCAAAGATGGGCCGAAAGCAAGGGCAGACTTGAAATCAATGGGCATCAGGCAGGAGCTTCACGCTAATGATGATGATGATGAGGCGAAGCAGGACACAGAAAGTTGTCGCAAAGGTAAAAAGGCCAAGAAGACCGGAAATGACTACCCTCCCGCGTGCTTCACTCTAAGTCAGGAGGAGATCGAGAAGTTTTTCACCTGCCTCATAGGAGTAAAACTTCCTTACGGTTACGCGGGGAAGATAAGCAGATACCTAGACCCAGCGAAGCAGAAGTTCAGCGGGATGAAGTCTCACGACTGTCACGTGCTGATGACGCAGATACTTCCAGTTGCAATCCGTGGGATCATGGACGCGCACGTCCATGAAATGCTATTTGGCCTATGCAACTTTTTCGATGTCATCTCTCGGAAGTCGGTTGGCGTGAGGCAACTCAGAAGGCTACATGAAGAGATCGTGGTGATACTATGCGAGCTTGAGATGTACTTCCCGCCCGCATTCTTCGATGTTATGGTGCATCTGCTGGTCCATATCGTGGAGGATATCATCCAACTCGGGCGGACGTTCCTGCACAGCATGATGCCGTTCGAAAGGATGAATGGTGTCATCAAAGGATACGTTCGCAACATGTTACATCCAGAGGGAAGTATAATCAGGGGCTTTCTAACCGAAGAGTGCATCTCCTACTGCACGAATTATCTAGGCACCGAGAACCCCGTTGGTCTCCCCATCAACAGGCACCTCGGCAGGCTCGCTGGATGGGGTCACCGTGAGGGTCGCCGCGAAATGCATGTCGACTTCGAGGGTCGACTCGCCGACTTTGAAAGAGAAAACCTAGTCGCGCTACAACACATAGACGTGGTCGATCCTTAGGTGGTAGAGCACAAAACCTTTATTGAGAAGACGTACAATGACCGAGGCCAACAGAGGACGGACGGAGATATAATCAAAGAGCACAACTCATGTTTCACGTGTTGGTTCAAGCAGAAGCTTCTGTCATACCCTTTACATGAGGATTCTTCCGCAGAAGAACAACTCATATTCGCCTTGTCACAGGGCGCCGAGCACAACCTGATGACCTATGAGGCGTACGATATCAACGGCTACACATTCTACACTGAGGACAAGGACATGAAGAGCGATGGTTATCAGAACTCCGGGGTAACGATGGAATCCTACACCGGTAACAAAAAGGACAGATACTACGGAAGGATTGAGGAGATTTGGGAGCTGAGCTAGCTGGAGAGGTCCCGATGTTCCGTGTCAGATGGGCCAAGAGCGTCCTAAAAGAAGACCGGTATTTCACCACCATGGTTATACCCGAAGCCAAATCCAAGACCACGGGCACAAACGTCACCGCGAAAAATGATCCATGGGTACTGGCTTCCCAAGTGGACCAATGCTTCTTCATTACCGACCCGTCAAAGCCCAGTCGTGTTGTCGTGAGGAGAGGCAAAAGGAAGATCATCGGAATGGATGGAGTAGCCAATGAGCAAGACTTCGACAAGTACGGCGACCCGAAGATCGAACATGACGACGACGATGAAGTAGCAGCATACACCACAAGAAGAAGCAGGACCACCCTACCTAAAGGACGTCCGTTCCATAGAAGAACTCCATTTGTGAAAAAGAAGGGCAAGAAGATTATGAACAGATAACTAGCTAAGATCGACTGTATTTAAATCGTAGTCTTCATTTCTCGGTTGTATTTCATGGGCACTTTTTGATATCATGAATAATTTTAAATTTCATGGGCACTTTTTGAATTCATGAATATTTTTTCAAATTTGATGATATTTTTTCATATTCAATATGATTAAATATTGAATATTCATGAGGACACTCGATCTCGATCCCCTCCATCTCGATCTCATTTCCCCCTCCATCTCGATCTCGATCCCACCCGCACCCTCCCCCGCTAGCTCCACCGCCGACGACGACCCACCGCACCCTCCCCCGCTCCACCGCCGCCGCCGATGACCCCCCGCACCCTCCCCCGCTCCACCACCGCCGACG
>NC_041392.1:116683740-116684273 GCF_002162155.2 Triticum dicoccoides | reverse complement strand
AAAAAAAATTATAAAAAAGTGTAGACTACAATTGTTGTTAAACAACAATTATTACTGTTTTTATAAAAAAATATTACTGTTTCATATTCATATTCATTTTCTAAAAAATTATTACATGCAACAAAAAATAAAAATAAATTACTTATGGCGCACCTCTGGCTGGTGCGCCATTGCTATATATAAAAAAAGATTACTAATGGCGCACCTCTGCCTGGTGCGCCATTGCTATGTAAAAAAAGATTACTAATGGCGCACCTCTGCCTGGTGCGCCATTGCTATGTACAAAAAAGATTACTAATGGCGCACCGACCGCGGGTGCGCCATTAGTAAGATTCCCCCCTAGCTAATTCCCTCCCTCTCGCCAGATCCCCTTCGTCCCTCTCCCTCGCCCTCCTAGCTAATTCCCCCTGTTGCCCGACCCACGCCGCCGCTGCGCCCGCGCCTCCGTCTTTGTCGCCGCCCCCAGTCAGCCCCTGCCCTGCCCCCCCATCGCCGTCCGCTCCCAATCCACCCCCTCCCTCGCCTTCACCGCA
>NC_041392.1:116668640-116683680 GCF_002162155.2 Triticum dicoccoides | reverse complement strand
CTAGAAACCCATGACGCTCCACCGTGCCTTCTCCGATCGAGCTCCACAGTGCGAGGCGACAGGCAAGGCGACGGGCAGAATCTGCTTCAACACCGGGCCGGCGAGCCGTGGAACCAGGGCGCGTCAGCGCTCGACCCCTCCACCCCCTCCACCTCTTCTTCCTCGGGTCGCCGTTGTCTTCCTCAACTCCGGCCACCTCTGTTGCTACTAAGCTGTCACAGGGCCTCCTTGCGCCTCCCCGGTGAGCTCCGCCTCCTCTCCCCTCTTCCTTCTCGCAAACACTCAATTTGTGCGCCTAGTTAGTGACTTGTGGAGTTGTCCCGGTTAATGTTTTGCTCTATGATGCAAGATGTTAGGCTCTGGCACTTTACAGAGTTTCTTTGTGAAATCCCTAACTATGAGTCTTGCTAGTGATCTAATTGTGATAATCCTGCTCACATCCCCACTTGCAGCAGAGGCAGGCAATGCCTCTATATGCTCTGTTTTACTGCCTAGCTAGAGCACAAACCTAGCCCCAGTTGTGTACTCCCAATTGCTAGTGGTCTAACTGTTTTACTGCCAGTACTGTAGTCAGTAGCTTAACTTGTTTAAGTACTGCTAGTTAGTTGTACTAATATTAAATGATGCCTGAAATGATGTATCATGTATCTTTAGCATGATCTATTTCAGATAATAAATGATGCTTGAAATGAATTCTTGTGTAAGTGAAGGCTTGCTATGTTGTTGCAGCCAGCTATTTTCTGTTTCCTCATTTGGATTACTCAGTTATTTAGTTTATTATTACTTGGGAAAAGTACTGTGAGAAAAAAATGATTATCTGCATTGCATTGTTAAATGTTGTACTTGGGCACAATACCTTTTCATCCATCATTTACACTGTGAATCCAATACCAGTTGCCCATGTTGATTATTTCACTTCAAACAGGCCACCTAGTGGCACAAAGCTCCATCAGAAACAGAATCAAAGATGGCCATGCCATGCTTGGCAGTAGCAGAAGTGACATGGAGCAGTGTAGTGGCATGGCCATTGACCTGTGGCTGGCATCTAGACACCACACACATACATACAGAGGCACATTGACTATTACTATGGCAAGTACTATGTCAAGTACTCCATGTGTTTTTGTTGGCAGTTTATCATGAAATTACAGGTGCCCCGAGAGGCCCTTGAGTTTGCCGGAATGTCGATTAACTTCCGTTCCGGCAAATTCGGGTACTCCATATGTCCTATTTTCAGCAAAGGTCATGCTGAAATTTTCCGTTAATTTTAGCATGACTTTGCTAAAAATAGGACATATGGGGTACTTGCGACTAATGCATGGGCCGGGGTATCTTAGTACTTAGTTAAGTAGGATCAACTGCCCCGCCATTCTTGCTGCATTAAACCATAGGTGGCAATAGAGCCAAGTGATTAGGCCCAACTTAGAATTTTTCTTAGCATCGATAAACCCTAGATGATAAACCCAACATAGGTGGCAATAGAGCCAAATGATTAGTGCCAAGTGATTAGGCCCAACCTAGGGTGCCTCGGCATCGATAAACCCTAAATGATGAAAACTTAACTTGGCTTCTATAGGGTGCCTCGGTGTCGATGAGAACCTAAATGATGTATCCTTAGGCTTTTAGGGTGCCTCGGCGTCGACAAACCCTAAATGATAAAAGCTTAGCTTTTAGGATGCCTCGGTGTCGACAAACCCTAAATGATGAGACCATGATCTTGTTCCTTGACAATAACCAACTTTTTGACCAAACTTTTTTCCTATTTAGAGCGAAACATGGCCCACAACGATGAGGTCGGCGGTTCGGGCGGCAAGCAATTCTGGGAGCTGTCCCAAGAGTTGGAGGAAGAACCTCACCGCTATGAGGACACCACGGAAGACACTGATCCTGACTACACAACCCCTAGTGGCGTCGGGGATGACACCACTGATGATGGCGCAGCGGATGCCACCACTGATGATGGTGGCGCACGCACAGATGGCAGCCAACCGAAGAGGCAACTGAAGGACCGGCGCCCGAACGTGCTCGGCACCGTCAGGGAGGAATTTACTAAAGTGAACTCCGACGGGCATCCGACGGCGCCCAAACACGTAGTCAAGGGGTACTCGATTCAGCTCGGGTGCATTCTCTGGAGCACCGCCTCGATCAACACCGAGAACCTAAGGCATAAGGACCGAGGGAATTTGCGCAGCCTCCTCTTCACGAAGCTGCACGAACGATACAAGTTCCCCGCTGAGTTCGCAAACACACGCCTCTCGGGTAATAAAGTGAACGGTGCCGCCCTCACGACGATGAGCATGACCCTGTCTACTTGGAAAAGCACGGTGAAGGCAATGATTGAAAAGGTGATAGTTATGAGAAGATCAAGGCGAAATATCCTTTGATTAGCGAAGATGACTACAAGGAGTTCAAGATCAAGTGCAAGAGCCCCACAACCTCTGAATCAAGTCAGTGGGGGAAAGAAATGCGGCAGTTGAACATAGGGGTCCACCAACTCGGTCCCGGCGGTTACGGAGTGGCGGAGTCTATATGGGACAAGGAGGACGCGGAGCGTGCCGAGCAAGGACTACCGCCCCGCTTTGAGAAATATAGTGACAAGCAGACCAGGAACTTTCTCAGGGCCCGGTACAAGGAGGACCCGGTAACAAAGGAGCTTACCACGAATCCGAAGACCAAGGAGCTTGAGCTTGTTCTGGTAAGGAATACACCCCCGCGTAATTAGCTCCATATGGTTGCATTCTAATTAATCCCCAATATTTCTAATGGTTCACGTTCCTTTCGCAGGACAAAGAAAGCAGTAGCGCGGGGTCGTCTCAGAGCTCCCCTTTCGACACCCCTTTGAATAGGGCATTGAACGTAATGAAAAACATGGATAAGCTCAATAAGCCAACGTCAGCTGGTCGTGTGGCCGGCAAAGGCTTGTCCACAAAATGGTCTACTATGCCGCTGGTGGGCGAAAGGAGAAAAAGACCAGCTCGGAAAGCCAGTCGCGCGAGGTTGAAGCACTCAAGACGCAAGTGGCATGGATTCCGGAGATGGTCCAACAGCAAGTGCAACAACAACTGGGATCGACGCTCACCGGCATTATGCCTACCTTGATTCATGGGATAATGACGTGGATTACGGGTGGCCAACAGGGGCCACCCCCGATTCCCAGCTTCACGGCCAGCAACTCGCACAACGCGCAGGCGGTGCCATTGGTGTCTCCAGCGGCAGCGGTATTGGTGTCTACGGTGACGGCGCCATTGGTGTCTCCGGCGGCGGCGGTATTGGTGTCTCCGACGCCGGCATTGGAGCTTAATGCATCCGGGTGTATGCCGGCCGACACCTCGCCAGCAAGCGGCCCCTCCGTCAGTTGCATGCCCGCCGTTGGCGGTGCCTCGACATTAGCCGAACTCGACGGCATCACGGTAACTAAGCCTCTCGGCCGAGGACTTCATCTCCTTGCCTATGACTGGGCATCCCTGACGCCCTACATGTTTTCGCAGGGCACCGCCGATGTTCCTTGCACTCTCCTGCACTTCGTGGGCGACGAGTTGGTCGATATCGCCAAGGGCAGAATCATTCAACCGGGCTACCTCGTGTTCCACGGTAACCCGATGTCACCCACAATGTATAGGGTTGAAGTGGTTCGGGTGCTGCTAGGCTGCGACGAGCTGTTACCTCCGATTCGACCCGCTGGGGCCGACGAAGAAGACGAGATGACCCTCAGCACCTGCGTAAGCTGGCCCCTGCTTTGGCCGAAGAGCCAGATTCGTTTGGGGGCGGGGGACACCACCCCACAGACAAGACCGCCAGTCGTGCCGGCGCCAAGCCATGGCAAGAACTCCGCAACGCTACCGGACATGCCGGACATCCCTATGGCACAGGATCCGGACATGCATATGGCACAGGATCCGGACGACGACGACAACGACGATGGTACATTTACCAACGTCGATAAGTACTTTGCCGAACATGGGTACGATGACGAGTTCTGCGGGCCTCCTTCTCAAGAACCCAAACAAGACGACCGCGATCTAGCTGGTACGGCGGAGAAACCCAGTTGCAACAGGCGTCGTCTGGCTTTCAGTTCTCAGGAGACGCCTCCAGCTGCCGCCTTCACCGAGCTTCAGATAGCGGAGGTGCCAAATATTATCAGCCCCAACACGCTCAAGAAGGCGGTCTGTGAGCAAAACTCGGTCCCATTACAGCAGATCAAGAAGAAGGGCCGGAAATGGCAGACTAAAAAGGGCGCCGGTGCGAGCCAGCCGGCACCGAGTATGATCTGTGCTCAGGACAGGCCACCTTCACCTAAGGATATCTCGAGGAGGGTGCATGTGGCGGGTAGGGCGATGCTACCGACAAATATGCTCAATGCTGCAACCGGTGCTATGCGGAGTCTGCACGACAGTGTTCTTTCTTTGGAGAAGCGACATCTCAGAGAGAATGATGTGGCATACCCGGTTTTCGTGGCCATGGTGCCAGAGGCAATGGCTTTGTGGATGGCGACATCAGGGGTACGATCGTCCCGCGGTTTGATGACATATTTGCTATGTTTAACCTTCATCCGCTGCACTACACCTTCGTTCGACTGTTTTCGCCGAGTATGGAGATGCGGATCATTAGAGACAAGACCCCGGACATTGTGATCGTCGACCCCTTCTACATGCGTGCCAAGCTCTTGAGCAGCGCTGGGGACCGCCAAGTCGCGAGTTCACACCTCGAAGACGTCATTCAAGCAAACCCAGATAAGGATAACTTCCTTGTGGCTTACTTTCCCGATTAAGTCATCCCTTAACCGCCCCGTAACATATGATTTCTTAGATTTTGATCGTTTTTTTTCTAACATTCCGTGTTCTGTGCAGTGACACACATTGCACACTCATCCTCTTAAGCCCGAAATATTCCATGGCCACGTATTTCGACCCGAACTGTAACTCCAAGATAGACTACACAAATATCAAGAAAGTTCTTGATGATGTTCTCCCTGGCTACGCCAAATCTGGAGGCACCTTCACCAGGGAAGTTTGTAAGTACGGCAAGTACGTGTTCACCCACAATACGACGTTCTGCTGCGTCAAGCAGCCGCCTGGCGGTCAGAAGGATGCCTACTACGCCCTCCATCACATGCGGGCGATCGTAAGGGGCCATCATCACCTTCTGCTACCAAATAATCTCAAAGATTGGGCCGCGAGCTTGTCGGCAATCCAGGACGCGGACATCAGACAAGAATTCTTTCGCATCTAGTCGGAGTTTGCAGACATCGTCCATCAAGATGTCCTTCATACCTCGGGGTAGTTCTTCCTTAGATATCAACCATCCAACATTGAGATAGACGGAATGCTACAAATGCAGGTTGACAACGCCCGCGATTTCATGACCATCACGACAGACGGCGGCTTCATCCACGCTCCTGTCCATGAGTCGAGTCGAAAGTAGTGATGTGTAATTCTGAAACATTGATTGGCTCATGTTGTAATTAAACTTTAATGAATTGTATGTCTCTTTGGTTTGGACAGTCGTTCAACTTTGATGTAATCGATGCTATTTATTAGTAGGACCATGAATCATGCTATTAATGTCATGTCTTGCTTTTCTCTTCCGATCCTTTTGTTGCAAACTTATATATTGCTTATGTATGTATTGTCTGTTGTTTGGCTTGTGCATAGAGATGCCGTCGTATGTCGTGTACAAGGGTAAGGTTCCCGGAGTCTACGACGACTGGGAGGAGTGTCGGAGACAGGTTCACCGTTTCAGCGGTAACATTTACAAAGGGTACACCACTAGGGCGAAGGCGGAATCTAGATACGTCCGCTATCTAGCGGGAGAGAGGAGGGAGCGTTGGAGGAACCGGATGAAGACCAGTTTCATCGCGATGATGCTCATCGTGATGACCGCAGCTCTCTTCTATGTGATGGTAGTTTAGATGATCGATATCGACTTGTAATGTGAAGACAAACTCGATAATCGCGGTCTCGAGACTTGTAATGTTTTATCTTTGTTCGGTCTTTTGAATTCGGAGACTAATATGATGAATTGTATTCGGAGACTAATCTTCTATTGTATTCGATGAATCTGCTGTTGTTGTGTGCTACTGTCTATATTCTGTCAAATAATATATTCTGTAACCTGTGCAAAAATCAGAAAAGTAAAAAAACCTAATATTCATACTAATGGCGCATCACTACAGAGTGCGCCATTAGTATGCCAAAGTATACTAATGGCGCATCACAAAACAGTGCGCCATTATTATGCCAAGTATACTAATGGCGCATCCATCCGCAATGCGCCATTAGTGTGCCAAAGCACATGGTTAAATATGGCCCCTGGGAGGCATACTAATGGCGCATGGTGTTATATACTAATGGCGCACTGGGTGGTGCGCCATTAGTGCGCCATTAGTATACCAGATACTAATGGCGCACCAGTGGTGCGCCATTAGTAATAAATACTAGTGGCGTGATACTAATGACGCACCAGTGATGCGCCATTAGTAGGCAAAACTGGTGCGCCATTAGTAAGCCTTTTCCTAGTAGTGTGTATTCATGAAGAAATCCTGGATTGGATTTTACATCACCTTAATTTGCGGTGTGGATGATCTTATTATCAAAGTCTATATAAGACATGAAATACACACAATCATGTTAAGACGGATATTTGGGTTAAACCAAATTATGCTAAGTTTATGACTTGAGCATATCCCCCTAAGATATCAGTCTTCATATATCCGAAATTATTGGAGAAGTTCAATATGGATATATTATATCAAAGACAGATATGATCATATTATACCTAATATGGGACGCAGATCCTTGAGACATAGGGGAGATGGTGAAGTGATAGTGGGGCATGAATTGCCATATCTAAATACCATCGAAGCACTCACATATCTTGCAAAATATGTCAGGCCTGACGCTATAGTTTTTGGCAATTTATTGAGAGTGCAATTCCCTGGAAGGTATAAGGTTTGTGTAAGGAATATCCTAGGATATATCCAAGGCACAAAGGGTCTTGATCAATTCCATCCAGAAAATCAAGATGGGACCATGGTTTGATATATTGATAATGGCTAATTATCTGATCCCACAATGTCATATCAAAGACTGGGTTTGCTGGAATAGTATTTTGCAGGAAGTCTTCAGAATAGACTCTAAATGAGTCCTTCCAGTAATCATTCTGTTTTATTTGAAGCATCACAAAATGTGGATGACTTCATAGAATGATTGGGCACATGTAAAATCATTTGAAAATTATCATTATCTACCAAGATAATGTCACTTGTATTGTTTATGGATTATATTTATCATTGTGAATTACAGAAATGTAAGAGGATAATATGCAAACAGATTATTGTGATGTTCACAATGTCTCTATCAATGTGTATATTCCAGAACTTGGTTCATGGAATTGGTATAATATATTCTTGAGGTTTGCAAAGTTCAGGGGGAGTAAAATCCCAAATAACCCATTAATGATCTTGTGATCACTCATATTGTACTCTTTTTCCCTTTATGAGTTTTTCATGATGGTTTCTCATATAAGGTTTTTAACGAGACAATATAAATACAAGTGCGGATGTATATCATATGTTTCTTCTTATATTTTCCCACTGGGTTTTTGAAGGAGTTTTCGGTGGCATATCATTATAAAGTTTCTCCTCAAATTTTCCCACAGGGTTTTTAGGAGGAGTTTTTGAATTGCAATATACAGATGACGAATTGATCAAGGGAGAGTGTTAAGAATAAAATATGTGATCAATTGTATGGGAGGGATGCCTTCCAGAAAGTGTCTGTTGGGGGAAGAGGTGTCTCTTCAACACACCCCTTCAGCCTGTATATAGGTGGGTCTCCCACATTGCAATAAACTAAGAGAATCATTTGAACTCTTTGTTTGTCTCTTTGATTTTGCTCTACAATAGCCGATAGCCGTGACACCGCGGGCTCCTGGTTTAAGGCAACACACTAGCATGCGTCGATCTCCAGCTTGACTCGCCCTGTCGTCTACTCGTCCATCAGCTCGATGAGGCCCAACGCCTTCATACAAAATGGTTCCTCCTCGTTACCGTCGTCCATGTCCGGCCGGCCAAGAAGCGTATCCATGTCAGCAGCGAACACCATGAGCCATGCGGACTAAAGCTTAGTACGTTGCCGGGGAAGAACTGAATGTTAGCGCAGGCCCCGGCTCACATCACAGGTCTCGTCAAGGAAATTTATGTCTGCCAAAGAACTCACGAACGAAGCGCGACACAAATGCTAACCTCGAGAAACTAGCACGCATGCACATAGAAAGCTAACCTCTCCAGCGAGCTGGCTGCTGGATGGATTCTTCCGATGGACAAGCAAGCAAACACTACATATACGAATCGATTCCGCCGGCCGGAGATGCAAGAGAAACGACGTACCCGAACCCACTGATCTGATCTGAACACATGCACACACGGCGTCGGGTGTGATGGATTAATTTAGTTAATTAGATTATCATCATTAAAGAACAAATCTACCTCTAATAAGGAATTACCAATATATCCAAAGGAAAAGTTTTAACCGATCAATACTGACCATTGGATCAAGTAAATACTACTACTCACTATTTTGGGTAGTATGATGTACCGTAAAAAATCTTATAAAGTATGGAAGATAATAGAAAAGAGACACTACAAACCTTGCCATGATTCCGATGTGGCTTTTGAACGAGAGCCAAATTGCAACTCATGGGACTGAGAGACATGGGGAGTCGCTCATATGTGTATTGGTCATCAGGACCTCCTCCTCGAGCTCTTTTATGGTCCCCTGTATTGAATATTGGCTGTCCATTGGCAAAGATTCAAGGATGGGTGCCTATCTGTACTGTAATGAAACTGGATCAGCAGTATCGCTAGTACCACACGTCTCACGTCCACCGGTATAATGCTCGAAGGGCATTATCGGTGATTCTCTGCATCACCGGCAGCCGCCCCGGGGGCTCGCCTCCTCTTCGACCGCATGCCTGCTGGGGCACCTCCTCCCTCCCCTCCCTTTAACCCGCCGTGCTATCCTTCTATGGTTTTGGACTTCTGGCATGCCGCCGTGCGCCCCATCCCCCTTCCACGCTACCGCCGCGATGTTCTTTGCTGTCCCGCATGGCTGAGCAGTGAGCACCTTAGCATGGCACTTATTGTGTTGCCTCGTTCATGATGCCAGTGCATGCCAAACCACCCTGCGCCGCGGACAAGCTCGCCGTCGTCGGTGATGAGGCCACAATGTGTACAACGTCGTGGTCTTGTGGCGCACGGAGAGCCGCGGCTACGAGAGTGCCGGAGCCCGGCGGAACCTCGCCTATTTTGTGCTAACCATGCCCTCGCTACGCTCATCATCGTGCTTCTTTATTTTACTACGGCTCGCCTTCCTGATCGAGCTCTTCATGGCCTGGATCATGCTTTACTTTGGCCGCAGCTCGCGGGACGTGGAGCAGCTACGCATCTGCTTTTGCTGTGAGGTCGACGACCACGTCATGTGCTCAAAAGCTCACCCAGGCAGGGCTCAACATACCTGTGTGGCTGTGTCCTCGTCGTCACCCCGCCGTCACAGACTCATAGGAGTGCACGATGCATTCGGAAATATTGATCTGCCAGAGCAATTCCCTTTATGAGCACAAGAAGAGATTTCACCGTCACATATACTGCTCCCTCCCCAGTAGCAGTATAGGGTACCGTAAAAACCCTCTCCTTCTTTGCCTTGGCTCGAGGAACAAACTTCTGGGACTCCTACTCTGTTTGCCCCCAGTTCATATCTTCAACAAGTACAGACGGTGATGGATTGTCACTGTTGTCATGCCCCGAAGGAATTCAGCACAGCAACTACACGCTGTGCGCACATATACGTGAGATCCTGTTCCTGGAATAAAAACTGGCTTCTCATATATATTCTTGTTTGCTTTTTGTGTTGTACATTCTTGTTGTTTCAAAACCCGTATCAGTGGATTCTGCTGTGCAAGAGAATCATTCTGCCCCAGAAACTTGCAGATGCAGCTCCTCAGTCGATCGATCGATCTCGCCCACGGTCGTTACTAATAAAACCTTAGCGACCGAGGAATTAACAGCGGATCTATCGAGGAGCCCAGTCCGGTGAGCATACAAAATCGAAGTCCTCCTATTGGAACTAACAAGAAGCAATGTAAAGAAAAAGCAAAACTTACAAGAAGCCAATTTTTTTTAACATAGTACAGACTCAAGCGCTCATATACACACGCATACACTTATCTCTATGAACGCAAACACTACCCCATGAGCACCTCTGAAAGACTGAGTCGGCATATCATCTTGAAATTTACGAAGTCACCGTAGGCACCTTGTCATCGACGGGAACGTCTCCTCTCACTGAATGCGCCGGAAATCCTTAAATAAATCCAAGAATAAATACGAGCACCAGGACTTGAACCTTGGTGGGCTGAGGAATACCACAGTCTCTCTAACCATCCAACCATATGTTGAGTCATTGCTAAATCAGATTTGTACTTATCTTTGTGGTATCTTAGAATCTACTCCCTCCGTTTCAAAATAAATGACTCAACTTTGTACTAACTTTGTACTAAAGTTAGTACAAAGCCGAGTCATCTATTTTAAAACGGAGGGAGTATATAAGTCCAAGATTACATAATGATTTTACATGTTAGATCATCGTTTGAGTCTGTGAAGAACGACCTTGATTATTTGGCGACCATATTACCCAAGAAAAATAAATCAAGAGATACCGAACTAGTTGTGTTACATAGCTTTAGATAAAGATCATGTTCAAACAAAACTTCAGTTTCATATTTCAGTGCTACGTATGCCGCTCGACTATTGGATCTTAGGATTTTGGATAGTACTTATCATTGTAATATTGCTATGAAATTCCGACCCGAGCTCGGTGGTGAGGTCGGTGGCAGGCAGAAGAGAGGACGTAATTGAGAAATTTAGTTTGGGTGAAGGAAAAGGCCAAGAGATTAGGGCATCTTCAACGCGGGCGCTAGCAGCCGGGCGCCAGGATTTATTCCGGGGCCAATCGGCAGTTACGTCGCTCAATCCTAGCATCAGCTGCTTCCTCGACGCAAAAGAAGGAGCCGAGCGCTAGGCCCTTTCCTTCACGGCCTGAGACGAGGCGCTGTTTTTTTCCCGTTAATTTAGCGCCCCTGGTTAGCGCCTTGCATTGGAGCAGACAACGCTTAGCGCTTTTTAATTTTTCTGGTATCTATTTTATTCTGTCTAAGCGTCTAGATAAGCACCTCCCATTGTAGATGCCCTTAGTATGATCATGAGAGTGTGGTTGTGCCAAAGAGGGAGGTTAGTAAGGGCCGAGGGATTTCCCAGGTATATCTTGGCCGTGGGGTGAAAGCTGAATCGATGGCGTACGAGTGGTCTGACGATTGACTCGCATAGGGCCACCGATAGTAAGTGTTTCCCCAGATATAATGGGCGCTTGCCAACTAGAAACCTGTATGATTTTGCCTTGCACGGAAGCTTCATAAAGACATGTACTAAATTTCACAAGAGAAAAATAAAGTGGTTCTAGTCGGAAACCATATATTTCGTGAGGCAGAATGATCTCACTCCGACTGTCTTGTGTATGTACCGTCCTCCAATTTTCTAGGCAGCGTCCCTCTCTCGCGACCCCCTCGCCTCGCGACCCCCATGTCGCTCCCACGGCGGCGGTAGGGGAACCCTAGCTGCGCCGCCGCAGCCCCCTCCCCACCCCGTCCCATCTCCTCGCCGCCGCCTGAGGCAGCTGCCGGGCAAGCCCGGGCGCCAAGGATGGTGGCGACGAGGTCCCGGCTGCCTTGCCTCTGCGTGGGGAGTGCCGGATCTGGAGCGGCGACTTCTTTGGCGAGGTATGGCAGGCTCCGCTCGAGAAGCCATGCGGGCAGTGGATCTGGCGTCCTGGCCGTGCGGGCGGCGGGATCCCGGTGGTCGACTGGCGCCGGCTTCTGCGGCGGTCGGTGCGCGTGATCTGGCGCCTCCCCTCCTCCCATGTTCGGCATGTGGGCCAGCCTGGTCGGGCCGCGCTTTCCTTGGTCGCCGGTTCTGTACAGGAGGCGCTGCTGGTGGCGGAGATCTAGTTCGGGCGAAATGCATGGCCGCCGACGGTGATGCCTAGGGCGCCGTTCTCCTCCTTGGAGGCGTCGGTATGGACTGGTCTCCTCACTTCCCCTTTCCCTTGGTCTCCCAGGCGAAAGCCCTAACTTTGTTGGGCGGCGGCGGCGCTCACGGCGTCGTTCCCTTCTTGAAAGCGCCGCTTTGGGAACCTTGGGGTTGGGTGGCGCTTGTGGGTGGTGGGCGACGGCGGTGGTGCAGACCTATCCTATTATGGATCTACGTCTGTTGTTTGAAGATGGACTCGCGTAGGTGAAGGTCGTCATTTGGCCTCGTGGTGGCGTCCATGGCGGAGGACCTGCCAAGGCTCGCGTAGGTGGAGGTCGTCGTTTGGGATCATGATGGCGTCGATGGCGGAGGACCTGCCAAGGTTGACACCTTAATCTGCTCTGAAGATAGATCAGTGGAAGATGGCGTCAACAACACATGTGAGTGCGTCGGGCCAGTTTGTGCCCCGGACCCGGTAGATGGCTCGATCCGGGCCTCCGGCTTTAGATGTCAGGCTTAGGTGAGAGATCTGGGTATGTGGTCCGACTTACACCCCTTCATCATATGGATAGGAGTAACGGCAGATGTTGCCAAGATGGCGAATTCAGTCATATTGTTGGTCTATTTTATAAGGTCCTCGAGAATAATCAATAGAACATCCGCATGCATCTCCCAGATACAGAGGCCGGGAGTCATCCTCCTTTTTAAAAAAAAATCCGACTGTCTTAACTAACGAAAACCCCTCACTCCGCGGCCCCGGATCAGATCCTCCTCTGAACGAATTAACAAACCCTCACACGCCGTACGCCTCCACACCTTTGAGCCTCACACGGTGCATACATGCATAGGTGGAAGAGTGACTGAGAAATTAACAGCGGTACGACCGATCTATGGACGAACCAAGTCCCGTGAGCTTAGAAAATCCAAATCCTCCTATGGAAGTAACAAGAAGTCATCTAGAAAAATGATTGACATGAAGCCAATTTGTGCCATGGCTAAATTGGATTAGTAATTTATCTTCACAGTATCTTAGAACCTATATAAGCCCAAAGATTATGTAATAATTTTACATGTAAGATCATTGTTTTGTTGTGACCTCTGTGAACAAGGACCCTGATTATTTGGTGACCATACTACCCGAGAAAAGTAAATCAAGAAATCCCAAATTAGCTCTTGTCGCTCTACTATAGGTGTCCTTTTAGGTTCGCAGTAAATAGCTTTAGACAAAAATCATGCTGAAACAGAGCTTTAGTTTCATATTTAGTGCTCCGTATGCCGCCCGACTATTGGATATTAGGATTCTTCTTTTTTTGAGAAATTTTCATTGAAATCACGAATCAGTACAAAGTAGTTGACCCTTACAAGCACACTGAAACGCAAACACAAAGGACCATGAACACCTAGAGTACCCTAAGACAACCATAACACAAGAAGATCTCCGGAGCCCTGTGTCATCATCCCTGAATCTTGAGAGAAGACCCCTGCAACAGTAGGATCTGCAACTAGTCGCAAACAGATCATCATCTTCGACCATGGTACAATTGCCACCACGTTGCTTCCTCCTTTCTTGACACCAGCGCTGAGAGGGCATGGACATCAATCCAACACACCTGCAACAACCATCGCCATCTTTGGCTTTGAGTACCGCGAAAAATGTCCCTTTCGGAAGGAAGAGAACTCGAGTCATCATCCTACCGGTCTAGCACCGCGGCCTGGCCATCCGCCCGGACAAAGCAGGACCTCCCACCAGCATCAGCGCAGAGGAAGGAGAAGAACAGCGGCAGCAAATCATACCAACAAGGAAGAAGAAAGGTCTTCGTCTCCCTGCCTCCATCGCCCATCTGAGGATCCAAACGGCCAGTGCTGATGGACCTCCAACCACCATAGCTCGCGACCTCGACGAGATCCGGGGATCCCCAACACCGCTGGCTCCTAGACAAAGGCAAAAGCCTCGCCTGACCGCGAACGGAATCCGGAGAAACTTATTCCGACGCGACACCACAGCAACGGCCTCGGCAGCGTCTCCCTCAGCCCTAACCCTACCACACACCCACCTAGAGAACAGGCCCGAGGTTCCCCCTCCCTCCCGCCGCAGGAGCGGCCGACGGAGAGAGAGGGAACCGGCGGCGTCACCGGCGGCACGCAAGGGATCCCTCTTCGCCTCCTTGACCGCCTGGATCCTACTTTTCCGGTTCGGATGGGAGGATATTAGGATTCTGGATTGTACTTGTCATTGTAACACTGCTATGAAATTAATTTATCTGTTTTATTTTGTACGCATCTCTTGGGAACAGGTTCTATTCTTATCAAATGAGATGGTAGTGGTTCATGCATTAGGGTGACGTGTCATGCCATTACAACAGGAAGTTGCAAAAGGGGTGATGATAATGTTAGAATTTGAAGTTCTTTCTACTATGTTCATGAATTTCTCATTCTTCTAATTATGTTCGTCATTATTTTACCAAATTTCCTACACGAGCTCGGCATTGAGGTGGGTCGCAGGCAGGAGAGAGGAACATAGGTGAGAAATTTAGTTTGGGTGGAGGAAACGGGTGAGAGATAAGTGGGATCATGTGAATGTGGCATTGTCAAAGAGGGAGGTTAGAACGGGGCGAGGGGTTTCCTTGGTATATCTAGGCTGTGGGAGAAAGCTGAATTGATGGCACAGGATGGTCTGACGATTCATTCATATACGAATACCGATAGGAAGTGTTTCCCTAGATATAAGGGGTGCTTGCCGACTAGAAACCCGTAAGCTTTTACCTTGCACTGAACCTTCATAAATACAGGCACCTAAATTTCACAAGAGAAAATTAAGTGGTACTAGCTGGGAACCACATGGCTCGTACTCATGGCCATGGAAAAAAATTAATAGCCTTCGTTTAGCACATTTTCTCAAAATTGCCTGGTTACAGGGGTTATTGCCGGCTAACCCTCCCGACTCGCCCGAGCCGCTCCCACGAG
>NC_041392.1:116664943-116668507 GCF_002162155.2 Triticum dicoccoides | reverse complement strand
GGCAGGCCTTCTTCTCCCTTCGCAGCAGGGCACGGCGGCGCGACGACGGCAGTCGTCCCGGCGACGGTGGCGGCTGGTGGCGGTGCGTGAAGGGCTGCTGGGGTCGGCGGAGGGTGCTTGCGCAGGGTGGGCGGCGTCGGGGTTGGGGTGGTTCGATCCAGATCTGGCGGGATGCTCCTCCGGCCGGCTGTTCTCGCGGGCGGCTCGGGCTCAGGCGGCGTGGTCCGGTCGTCTCCGGCGGACCTTTGGTGCTGGAGGTGGCCGGAGCGGGGGTGTGCCATGGTGGGATGGCCGACGGCTCTGCTGCTGGGCCGGCCTATTCCAGTGGTGCAGGTCGGTACGACGGCGCGGGGCTCCCCCTAGGGGTCCTGGCGTGGATGTGGGCTGCCACGGCGTGGTGGTGGCTCATGGCGGTGGTTTGGCTCATTCAAGGCGGCGGCTGGAAATCTCCGGTGTCGGCCCGTCGGTGTGCGGCCTGTGCCGACCTTCGATCCTTCTTCTCGGTCATTCATCTGCTACCTTCGTCGATGGTTGGCCCTTCCCCAGCTGCGGTCCATCACTCGTCTCGTGCCCGGCAGCAGGACTGACCTTGTCTCGCGCCCGGCAGCAGGACCGAGCTCGTCTCGCGCCTGGCAGCAGGATCATGCACGTCTCGCGCCCGACAACAGGACCGAGATCGTCTCATGCCCGGTGCAGTGGGACGGGGCGATGGAGGCTAGTTTTGGCCGGCTTATTGGGTCTCGGCACTGCGGGCAGCACAGGGGTGCGAAAGGCGGGTCCTTTCCGCTCGTGTCTTTGTTGGGGTATCGGCGGATCTTGGGTGAGATGGTGTCAAGGTCTTGGATGTCGGGGCGGCGGCCCTGGTGGTGGGTTCGCGAGGCTCATGGGCAGAGCCCGTGGCTTGGTACTGCCCGGTTGCAACGGCCGTGTGGGCAGCGTGGTAGCCGGGGTGTGGCGTTCAGTGGAGGTGATTGGTGGTCGGGGTGAAAACCTACTCAATCTTCGGACGGACCGGCGGCGGCGAAGCTCGTTCCTTCTTGAAGGCGTCATCGCGGCTCTCATTGCCCGTCGTGTTGCTCCAGGGGAAACTCTGATCCTCTGATCGGACGGTGGCGGCGCTCTGGTGTCATCCCCTTCCTGAAGGCACCGTCTTGAAGCCCACGGTTCGTCATATGCGGCTTCACCTCTTCGGGTAGTGCTAGGGATGATGTTGCTGCGCACAACGTCTATGTATCATGCCTTGGGTGTGTGTGTGCGCGTCTGTTATGGGATGCGCGTTTGTACTGGGTGCTGTTGATCATTGCTTTATATATAAAGCGGAGTGAAAGTCTTTTTCGATAAAACAAATTATATAATGAACGATGCATATGCTTCCAGCCAACCATGTTATATAAGATGGACAGAGTAGCATTGACCAAGCAGCTATTGTTCTTACGAAGTGGAATAGAGCGAGAAAGAGGTACAAAGCTTGCCACGCCTGCCTTTTGATGAAAGCCAAATTGCAACTCATCGGATTGAGAGACATGAGGAATTGCTCGTGTGTGTATTGGTCATCACAACATTCTCCTTTGTCATTGTTGTCCGCACGAGGGGAACGTCCACCGATAGTTGTTCTAAGCTAGGGTAAGCAGTCGTAGCTCAAGGAACAGTCTTTTGGGACTCCAGCTACATAGACATGGCGTGCAGCTGGTTACCTAGTCTAGATTTTTTGTTCAAAAAGACCACTTAACCAAATGAATTGATAAAAAAGACTACTTGTGGATCAATTTGACAAAAAAAGACCCCCTTAGCGGTGGTGGCAGGAGCGGCAGCCGACACATGGCGCCTGCCACCGGTAGGAGGCGGCGGGCCCTGCCGCCACGCCGCGAGGCGGCCAACAACCTAGAACGTGTTTCCATTGCCGGGACGGAACGGGCCAGAGCGTGTGGGCCACGCCGCCACTGGACGAGGCGGCCGCCACTGTTGCTGCCGCGCCCAGGCCGGCAGCGCGTGTTACACGCTGGCCGAGACCGCAGGCCATGCCTCCTCTCCACAAGGCGGCAACCCTGTTGCGGCTGCATGCCGCGCGGAAAGTTTGCTGTGGCAAATGTCGATGATTCCCACGCGGACGACGCTGATTTTCACGGGCGGGAATCTGATGTTGTGCGGTGATTCATATGCCCCCGGTAATCACTCACTCTGCTGGCTTTTGCTTCAGCGGACGCGACCGCATCAGTCACTCAGCACTACTTTTGCTTCAGAGGACGCGACGGCACTGCAGGAATTAACTCACTCGTTGTTCCTCTCCTTTGCTCTCTAAGTCTCTAAGTACAGAGAGAAAGAAAAGATCAATAGGCACTTTCACTCGTGATTTAGGACGATTTAGAGTTGGATTCTGAAGATGTTGAAGTTGAAGAAAAGTTAGATTAAGGTAAGATGTATCCATTTTTGTTGGTTTCGTTCGCATGCATGATGTTTTTGTTCTGCTTGATTAGTTTCTAAATGTGTATTCTATATTGTTTTAGGCATTATTTCAGCATTTGGAGGAGTCATTTGGAGTTTCTGGAGTAGGATTTGCCGTGCAAAGTGAAGTACGAGTACTAGAACGTCATTGCCACGACATGACTCATCTTTGTCATTGCATCGCTCTTCTTCGGTGCAGCTTCGTCAGGAGCAGACATCTCAGGACCATGGCACGGGCTTGTATTCAATGCCCGAGCAGACTCTTTCCCCGAACCCATATGCGTACACAGGATATGGCGCATACACCCAAGCTGAGAGATCTCAGTCGTATCTCTCCACACGAGGGATCTCCATGCCCGAGAAGACTCGTGTCCCAGATTTAAACCGGTACCAGGAACAATGGCCAGACTGTACATGCGAGGGATCTGATCAGGTAGTCATGTTTACATTTTAATGCATTTACAATGATATCATATATTATCCTCTAGCAATCTGTTTACAATGTTTCTATGTGCAGGACATACCCGATGTTAATTAGGACGATGAGGACATCCAACATGGCCTCAACACAGGCATCCGGGGAGCATCACATGATCATGGCGACAAGGTTACATCATTAGTTACAGAATTCTTCGGAGGGGACGTTATTGGCCCATCTTTTATCCCCGAGGAGTCACAACCATATGCCTACAATTACGCTTTAGGTTCGCAACAAGGATTCCAGACTCCACGACCTACGCAGGAGTCACAGGCACATGAAGCCGAAGTGGAGTACGGCCGCGGTCTTCGTGTAACTCGACCACCTAATCGCTTGTCGCTTTCCGGTCCTAAGGAAAGGTCAGGTGGTCGTCGTCGACTAGGGTGATTCATATATCCATGTATGCGACCCATTGCATCTACATATATATATTAGTATCAGACTTTCCGATTTAAACATCTATGTATGCTGAAATAAAAATGGACCAGTCAGAAACAATGTTTCCCGCCTATATCTCCCGCCATACTATCCCACTTCACTCTTCGGCTTATGTTAGACCCAAATGATTTTTTTGGCTGATGAATACTATGCAACCATTGCCCATCTTAGACACTGAATATATATATACATACATACATACATAT
>NC_041392.1:116657857-116664709 GCF_002162155.2 Triticum dicoccoides | reverse complement strand
ATATATTCACGCAACCCTTTCCCCTCAATATATTCCTGCCAACTCTTTCTCTCCATATGTTCCCGCCATTTGTTTACCGTCAACCCCTTCCCGCCATATCTTCCCGCCACCCATTTCCCGCCAACCCCTTCCCGCCATATATTCGCACCAACCCTTTCCCGCCATACCGCAGTCATTCCTTCCCGCCATTTTCTCCTCCTACCTATAAAACCCCCTTCAGACGGGGGTGGATAAGCATTTCAGTGTAGTGTAGTCGAGATGTCCCATTATACTTTCGATCGTAGTTTTTACCCTAGGATGAGCAGGACTCTTCTAAGGCTAACTACCGATTTCAGGATGGACAATAGGATAGTTTCATGGGACGAACTCACTGGTAGTGACACCATAATGAATGAGTTGGCTCACAAATTACGTAGGTCTGGGTGGCCTGAAAGGACCTATGAGGAGGTACGTAAAGAACTTCTTAAGTTGCATGCAAGGTGGAAGAAGGTAGTGGAGCCGAAGAGTGAAACTTTCAGAAGGACTGCAGCAAAGCACCCATTTTTATGGACCGACGACAGCAAGGACGAAGATTATATCTTCATGCCACCGCTTCCGGGTTCTGCATCGTCAAAGGGCAAGAGTTCTGCATCGTCCAAGAGCAAGAGTACTGCATCCCCGAAGGGCAAGAGTTCTGCATCGTCTAAGGGTAAGAGTTCTGCATCCTCGAAGGACAAGAGTTCTGCATTGACGGAGGATGACGATGATGCCTTCATATAGTTTTTAAGCTGTATTCCAGTTCTACCGTTTAATTCAGATGTACTTGCATTATTTGTTTGTACTTTCTTATTGTACGACATTATGTTTTATCTTAATTTCATTTTGTAGTTGTTGCACGATGCTCGATAATTAGTGGAGGGAAAGAAAATGCCACTAATTTATTCTGAAACTATTTTTTTCATTACGACACGGTACAACTGAAAATAAGATACATCATACTATTGAAATAAAGATACATTTAACTAATGAAATAAAGCTACATTAAACTGCAAAAATTAAGATACAAACGATTGTGAAATTTAAAATACTACCACACGAATCTACTGAGTCCAGCGTGGATATTTTCCTTTTCATCGCTAGCTTCTTCTGCTGCCTTGGCCTCACGAGCCCTTTCTTTCTTTCTCTGTCTCTCCGTCACCTCCTTCACCTTGCAAAGATCGCCACACCAACACCACAGGATTGCCACCCCCGGAGGCAAACTTGCATTCTCCATTTTCCTCGGCCTAATGCTTTGATCCGAGCAAGGCAAACTCATACCGACTGAAAGAATGTGTTACACACTTTGCGCAGTGGCGATTTCGAGGATGGCTAGACGAGAGCCTCGGTGTCTCCTTTTATAGGCTCAGACGACAAATGATGGCGAGATAATAAGCGCGGACAGACGAAATTAGGCGGAAAATTTTAGGATCCCTGTAGTGTCGGCACAACAGGTTCCCGCAGCATCGAATTCCCACAGCGAGTGACTGAATAACGTAGTGCCGTCGCATCCGCTCAAGCAATAGACAGAGCGATTCTCGCAGTGCCGTCGCATCCGCTGAGGCAAAAGTACCAAAAGCAGGACTGATTCCCGGGCAAAAGAACCAAAAGTAGGGCATCAACGTCCATATTCCCGTGCCTGGGAATCATCGCCGTCAGCGTTGCTGTCGGGCCTGGGAATTAGGGCCGTCAGCGTGCGTTGCGTCTACCAGAGATGCCGCCTGCCGCAGTGGCGGCGTGGCCCACCGACTAGGCTAGCGAGCAGCAGGGCTTGTCAGCCAGGGAGCGGCAGCCGTACCGCTCGCCGCCTCGCCCGTTGGCGGCGTGGCCCACAGCGCCTGGCCCGTTCCGTCCCGACTGCTGGTGCTGTAAAAAACTGTTATACCCCACGCGGCCTTCTCCTGCTGTGGCGGCAGGGCCCGCCGCCTCCTGGCGTGGCGGCAGGTGCCAAGTGTCACCTGCCGCGCCTGCCGCCACGGCCGAGTGGGTCCTTTTTGGCAAATTCATCTGTAGGTGGTCTTTTTTGACAATTCGTTCACGCAGGTGGTCTCTTTCGACAAAAGATCCCTAGTCTATAGCTTGTGTTCAGCTCCATATCGTCAACTTGTGCAAAAGCTGATCGATAGATTGTGGAACACGGATTAGCAGCTCTCCGGTGCTACACACCCTGTATGAATTATAAAATTAAAAAAAAACTAGAATATCAACTGTTTGAATGAATCGTAGATGTCATTTCTTTCACTAGGAATATCACGGATGTCAATACGTCATTTATTCACTAAACTTTGTATGTGAGTAGAATGAATGACCATGTTTGATACCCAAAGTTTCAGTTTTTTAATTTTTCCTAGTATTTTTTATTTTACTATTCATATAGGATGTGTAGCACCCGAGAGCTTCTATGCATTCTCGATAGATAGTGTTTGTTATATTCTGAAGGAATTTAGCACACGCTGTGCGCACATGTGGGATCTCTTCCTCGAATAACAAACTGGCTTCTCTTATCACTAGATTCTTTTTATGCTTTAGATTCTTGTTGTTTTGAAATTACCCGTATCAGTGGATTCAAATTATGGAAGAGAGAACTGTTCCGCCCCGCATGCATGCACAAGCAGCTCCTCGGTCGATCTCGCCCGCGGCCGTAACTAGGTGCAGCCGTAAGTTCGTGTGGATTGACCGATCGATCAAGGAGCTTATGCCAATAAGCTTATAAGAATAAAATCCAAATCCTTGTACGTACGTAAACTAATAACAAGACATCTATTAGAGAAAAATAACAAAACGCCAATTTTTTTACGACAATATGACCGAGGTGTAAGCCCAAGATTCTGCAATAATTTTAAATGATAGATGATCGTTTGAGTGTGACCTATGTGAGGAAGGACCTTGATCATTTGGTTATCATATCTTTTCTTTTTCTCTGGAGACCACATTACCTGAGAACAATAAATCTAGAAATCCCTAGCTACTTGTTGTCGCTCTTAATTATGTGTGTCCTTTTAGGTTTGTGTTCAGTATTCCCGCAAAAAAAAAAAGGTTTGCGTTAAGTAGAACTAGGTATAATGATCATGCTCAAATTGAACTTCAGTTTCAGAGTGCTACGTACACCTCCTGACATCTGGATGTCGGGATTCTAGATACTACTACTTGTCATTGTAATATTGATGTGAATTTTATCCATTTTGTTTTGTACACATCTCTTAGGATCTGGCCTGGGTTCTATTATAACTAGAGGATACCCCGCGCGTTCCTGCAAGAATTGGTTCAAATTTAGGTTGATAACATGAGAATCAAAATAACAAATGCTTATGACTTGTTATATTTGATTATGTATAGTTGTAACAAACGACTAACAATATTTATTAAATATAAGTAGAATAATTAAATGGAAAATACTTTTCCATGCATGGTTGAGTGTTGTGGTGGGTCTTTTTCATGCATGATGGCATATTGAGGTGGGCCTTATCCCTTTCATAATTGTATGATGAGATGGCATGCTTGCATGTTGAGATAAATAAGTTAATGGAGATGAGTCTCTTAGGTATATAGGATTGGACTATAACGGAATAACAGCACACTGTTCTATGTTATAAAAGATGGACGGAGTAGCATAGACCAAACATGTTACTATCAGTCTACCACCTATAGCTCTTACAAAGTGGAAGAGAGGAAGAGAGACACAGCAAGTTGAATGCCATGGTCCAGATCTGGCTTTTGGATGAGAGCCAAACTGCAACTCATGGGACAGGGAGACATGAGGAACTTCTTGCATGCGTCTTGGTCATCGTTACTTTCTGCTTTCCCATTGTTGTTCACTTGTTTTGAAGTTTGATCAATTGTCGCCAAAGCGAGGGCAAGTAGCCTATAAGTCAGCGGAGCTCGTTGTAAGTGGTGGTGCCCGTATTTTTTCTCCTTGTTGTGGTTCATTATAAGTGGTGGAACAAGCTGCTCAGCAGAGCTCGCTACCCGAGATGTCGGCCTCTAGGGGTTTCGGTTTGGTTCTCTTGCCAGCCTTCCCCTCCATTTTGTTTTCTTTCTTCTAGTTTTGGGCTTTCTCTTGATGCCCCCCCTGTAATTTTCTTTTGTGCTTTTGTGCGCTTACTTGTATCTGTACTGACTGCTAAGTCACCTTCGAGTTGGAATATAACAAGCGGTTGGGTTTTTGCACCCCCCCCGTCAATCTCAAAAAAGTAGCGTATGAGTCGAGGAACATATCCCTAGGTGACTTGTACTCCAAGGTCAAGTGTCGGATCGAAGGAAATATGCCCTAGAGGCAATAATAAAGTTGGTATTTATATTTCCTTATATCATGATAAATGTTTATTATTCATGCTAGAATTGTATTAAACCGAAAACTTAGTACATGTGTGAATACATAGACAAACAGAGTGTCCCTAGTATGCCTCTACTTGACTAGCTCGTTAATCAAAGATGGTTAAGTTTCCTAACCATAGACATGTGTTGTTTAATGATGTGACGGACAAGACCATCTGTTATCTTAGCACTATGATCGTTTAGTTTATTGCTATTGCTTTCTTCATGACTTATACATGTTCCTCAGACTATGAGATTATGCAACTTCCGAATACCGGAGGAACACCTTGTGTGCTATCAAACATCACAACGTAACTGGGTGATTATAAAGATGCTTTATAGGTGTCTCCGATGGTGTTTGTTGAGTTGGCATAGATTAAGATTAGGATTTGTCACTCCGTGTATCGGAGAGGTATCTCTGGGCCCTCTCGGTAATGCTCATCACTATAAGCCTTGCAAGTAATGTGACTAATGAGTCAGTTGCGGGATGATTCATTACGGAACGAGTAAAAGAGACTTGCCAGTAACGAGATTGAACTAGGTATGGTGATACCGACGATCGAATATCGGGCAAGTAACATACTGATGACAAAGGGAACAACATATGTTGTTATGCGGTTTGACCGATAAAGATCTTTATAGAATATGTAGGAGCCAATATGAGCATCCAGGTTCCGACATTGTTTACTGACCGGAGATGTGTCTCGGTCATGTCTACATAGTTCTCGAACCCGTAGGGTCCGCATGCTTAACGTTCGATAACGATTTGTATTATGAGTTATGTGATTTAATGCACCGAAGGTTGTTCGGAGTCCTGGATGAGATCAGGGACATGACAAGGAGTCTCGAAATGCTCGAGACATAAAGACTGATATATTGGAAGGTTATATTTGGACACCAGAATAGTTTCAAAGTGTATCAGGTATTTTCTGAAGTACCGAGGGGTTACCGGAACCACCCGGGGGGGGGGGAGGTTAATGGGCCTTCATGGGCCCTGGTGGAAGAGAGGAGGCACCAGCCAGGTGGGGGCGCCCCCCCTAAGCCCAAACCGAATTGGACTAGGGGTTGGGGGCGGCCCCCCTTTCCTTTCTCTCCTCCTCCTCTTTCCCCCTTCTCCTTGTAGGAATAGGAAAAGGGGGGGCCGAATCCTACTTGGAGTAGGACTCCCGCCCCCTTGGGCGCGCCACCCTTGGACGGCCTCCTCCTCCCTCCCTCCTTTATATATGTGGGGAGGGGGCACCCTAGAACATACAAGTTGATCTTTAGCCATGTGCGGTGCCCCCCTCCACAGTTTTCCACCTCGATCATATTGTCGTAGTGCTTAGGCGAAGCCCTGCGTCGGTAACTTCATCATCTCCGTCACCACGATGTCGTGCTGACGAAACTCTCCCTCGGCCTCAACTGGATCAAGAGTTTGAGGGACGTCACCGAGCTGAACGTGTGCAGATCGCGGAGGTGCCGTGCGTTTGGTACTTGGATTGGTTGGATCGCGAAGACGTTCGACTACATCAACCACGTTATTAAACGCTTCCGCTTTCGATCTACAAGGGTACGTGGTCACACTCTCCCCGCTCGTTGCCATGCTTCTCCTAGATAGATCTTGCGTGATCGTAGGCAAAATTTTAAAATATTGCGTTCCCAACAGTGGCATCCGAGCCAGGTCTATGCGTAGATGTTATATGCACGAGTAGAACACAAAGAGTTGAGGGCGATAATAGTCATACTGCTTACCAGCATGTATCTTCTCTCAAATTGGAAAGTAGCTCATCACTGAAATCAGTTCCAGTGATGCCTACACCAATTAGTGAGGAAGTTAATGATGATGATAATGAAACTTCAGATCAAGTTACTACTGTTGGGGAACGCAATAATTTCAAAAAAAATCCTACGCGCAGGCAAGATCCATCTAGGTGATGCATAGCAAGGAGAGGGGAGAGTGTTGCCTACGTACCCTCGTAGACCGTAAGCGGAAGCGTTACGACAACGCGGTTGATGTAGTCGTATGTCTTCACGATCCGACCGATCCAAGCACCGAAGGTACGGCACCTCCGCGATCTACACACGTTCAGCTCGGTGACGTCCCATGAACTCTAGATCCAGCTGAGTGTCGGGGAAGAGCTTCGTCATCACGACGGCGTGATGATGGTGATGATGAAGTTACCGACGCAGGGTTTCGCCCAAGCACAACAATGATATGACCGAGGTGGAAATCTATGGAGGGGGCACCGCACACGGCTAAGAGATCAACTTGTGTGTCTATGGGGTGCCCCCCTCCGCGTATATAAAGGAGTGGAGGACGGGAGGGCCGACCTTCTCTATGACGCGCCCTAGGGGGAGTCCTACTCCCACTGGGAGTAGGATTCTCCCATTTCCCTAGTAGGAGTAGGAGAGAAGGAAGGGGGAGAGAGAAGGAAGGAAGGGGGGCGGCTCCCCCACCCAATTCGGATTGGGCTAGGGGGGCGCACCCTCCTCCTTGGCCTTCCTCTCCTCTATTCCACTAAGGCCCAATAAGGCCCATATACT
>NC_041392.1:116653056-116657506 GCF_002162155.2 Triticum dicoccoides | reverse complement strand
CATTCCGATGTCCAAACATAGGCTTCCAATATATCGATCTTTATGTCTCGACCATTTCGAGACTCCACGTCATGTCCTTGATCATATCCGGGACTCCGAACTACCTTCGGTACATCAAAACACATAAACTCATAATACCGATCGCCACCGAATGTTAAGCGTGCGGACCCTACGGGTTCGAGAACTATGTACACATGACCGAGACTCATCTCCGGTCAATAACCAATAGCGGAACCTGGATGCTCATATTGGTTCCTACATATTCTACGAAGATCTTTATCGGTCAAACTACATAACAACATACGTTGTTCCCTTTGTCATCGGTATGTTACTTGCCCGAGATTCGATCGTCAGTATCTCAATACCTAGTTCAATCTCGTTACCGGCAAGTCTCTTTACTCATTCCGTAATGCAACATCCCATAACTAACTCATTAGTCACATTGCTTGCAATGCTTATAGTGAAGTGCATTACCGAGAGGGCCCAGAGATACTTCTCCGATACACGGAGTGACAAATCCTAATCTCGACCTATGCCAACTCAACAAACACCATGGGAGACACCTATAGAGCATCTTTATAGTCACCCACACTACAAAAAAATACACTTCCGTGATGATACGTGTTTGTCACAGTAGGTCTCTTTTTTGTCATGCATGTACATCCATGACAAATTTATGACAGAATCAAGATAGTCATACCTGTGTTGTCATAGAAGTGTTCCATGACATTACCAAAATTATCATCACGGAAGTGTCCACTTACATGGCGATAAATCGCGCGTCACATAAGTTCTTTCGTCAAGGGTGACCGACACGTGACATCCACCGTAACGGAACGCCGCTAAGCTATCGGGTCGGGTTTTGGATCCGATAACCCGTTAACAGCCCCGACCAATGGGAAATTTCCACGTGTAAATTCTTATTGGCCGGACGAAACACGTGTCAGCTCGTCAGTGGGTCAGATAGGCGCCTATGATACGTCGACACATGGCACGGCCCGACAGAGGCCCATTCCTGTGAAAAAGCCGGCCCGTTTGACTTGGTCAAAAGGTGGCGGGCCGGCCCATGGAAAGCCTGTTAACGACCTGTTCGCATATAGCCCATTTACAACCCGCTAACCTAAGGCCCCTTACGCCCTACCCGAATTAGGCCCAGTAGCGTCATCTGGGCCATCCAATATGATTGCAGCCCGTTTTCACTTCTAGCCCATGTATGGCCCGTGACGTCTTTCGGCCCATATGAGGCCCTATGTAACTCTTGGCCTATTAACGGCCCGTGGTGAAACTGGCCCGTAATGAACAGTGTATCACTTTATACCCATTAACGGCCCGTTATTCCATTGGGATGTTTCCAACCCATGTTATCTTTCGGCCTTCTCAGAGCCCATTTATTCTTGGGCTCATTTCCAGCATTCGTTTACTTACGGTCCGTTACCGTCATTTTCTGCTTGTGGGCCAAATTCAGCTCGTGGTTACAGTCGGCCCGTTTGTGGTCCGTTAATACGTTGGGCCGTTTTCATAGCGTCATCAAATACAACCTATTAACGATGGCCCGTTACGGTCAGCCCATGAACGGACGATTCCAACTCTAGCCCGTTTACGGCCATAATGCGGCCTGTTATTGGCCCATGTTTGGCCAATCGATCATACGGCCCGTATAAGGCCCATTGATGATACGACCCGTAGAAGGCCCAGTGTTTCTACGACCCGTAGAAGGCCTACTGTTTCTATGGCCCGTAGAAGGCCCACTGTTTCTACGGCCCGTAGGAGGCCGAGTGTCACTACAGTAAATATTAGCCCATGGTTATTGTGGCCTAGTTTTAAAAAATAGGTTATTGCAGCCACCAGTTAACCACGGAAAAAGAACTCCAATGACTACAAGCAAACAAATAAACAAGACAACAAGGAAATAAATAAGCAAGCAACTAACGCTAGGCTATCACGGATATTACACATATTACATCCACTAGGCATCAAAGTTCTCCACCAGTGCAAATATAGGAAACAAAGCAGCATATCATATACACTAGCCGTCAAAATTGGCTACCAATGCAAATAAACGCGACAGCAAAACAAGAGCATAACTGAAACAACTTCAGAAGAGCTCAAGAAACGTTATCCTGGGTATCCATCATGCTGGCAATAATCTTAGCAAGCTGATTAGCTTTGTCCTGTTTGGCGCTAAAATCCTCCAACGCTTGCTATTGCACCAGAAAGTATGCATCTGAATGCTCCAGGGACTTCCGCGGTCCTTCCGCTTCTTGTCGCAGCACAGCTGAACGATGTCTTTTAGCTTGTAGTTGAGACTCAAGAAACCGAACTGATTCAGACAGTGAGTTTGAATAGCTTGTGAAAGCGGTAGTGGCCACTAACTCCAACACTAAACTAAGACAGGATGTGTCACTATCCTGAACCTTATCTTCATTACTTCCTTTACTGTTGCTTAATAAGGCACTCTTCCCCAATATTCTGTTAGCATTCTAAAAGAAGAAACAAGCAGACACATAACAAGTTTAGCATGTACTAGTATATGAAACTCATTTCGGTGAACCAGTTCATTAGTAAGGTGGACAGGTTTAAACTACCAAGTCTTCTATTGCCAAGTACTAGTACATAATAAAAGCATCAAACAAACATATATCTATGTCCTATGGTAGCAATGGAATCTTAAATTAGAACAATTGTTCTTCAGGTTTAGGCACTTGTTCTACATGAACAGAGTATAGTAAGACGCAAGAATATAATACTTAAAAATAGAAAATGAGCTCATAGACCTTACCACATTCTTGGTTCAGGACCAGTACAGAACAAGGCATTCCCAGTCATCGTCCAGCAAATGTGTCTCAGGAGAACGTAAGGGAATTTGATGAGTTTCTTTGCCAGTGAAGTACGTTTTCTTCAAGTAATTTCGATACTGCCACCAAGCATTCTTGAAGATAGTAGAGGTATTAGCACAGGTTACCTCATCCTGAGTTTCTAAATCGGTCCTTCTCTATAGAGAGAAATGGGAAAATTTGCTGTATTATAACCATCATGGAGGTAGGATGTATGGGACGAAGCAAAGTAATTGCCATGAATAACATTACTTACACATAGCTCCTGGACAAACACCTGCAACTGGCATTTTCCTTCATCTTCAGTATAATATTTCCAAGATGGGAAGATACGCACATACGATTTAACAACATCAAATGCGATAGATGCTACACTACGACTAGCTGGTTGTGCTTCCTCCACAGGAATAGGCGTACTAACTGGTGGAGTTGGGGTTCGCCGTGATAGTACTGGCCCTTTGGGCACTGGAGCTGCCTTACTAACTTCTCTTGTTTGGGAGCTCTGTGGTGGAGATGGTGCTGTGTCAACAGGAACTGGGTTACTATCGGCTGGGGTTGGGGTTAGATTGGGTGAAGCTGGTTCTCTGTCCATCGTAGTAGGGGCACAATCTGCGATTGTTTGGGTTATGTGTGGTAGGGCTGGTTCTTGTGCATGTACAACCGGGGTGCTATCTCCACCAAGAGGTAGCACTGTTTTATTTGAAGACCGTGTTTTTAGTCCGCTAGATACTGGCATCACCCGCTCCAATTCAAATGGCTGATAAACAGGAAACATAGTTGAATGTACAAACATTGTATGAGAGACAGATGCAATAGATAGTGTGGAAAAAAGAGGGCATGAAATAGTTGACATGTATATTGTTTAACTAAAACGGATAGCATGACATAATTTCACATATATGATGTCTATCTAAACTGGATAGCATAGCATAACATAATTCAAAGATATGATGAATAACTAAACAGGATCGCATGACATAATTCACCTACATGTTATCTAAGTAATCAGGATCACATCATTTAATTCACATATGTGATTTATATGCTAAACAGAGGGCATTCGATATGATGTCTGAACTAAGAACATGGTGTTGAATATTGTGTATATGATGTCTAAACTATGCAATGCACTACAAAAAAAGACACATCCGTGACATTTTGGGCCGAACGAAAAAAATTTCTGTCATACATATGACACTTCTATGACGATAATTGTGACAAAACCCGGTATCATCATAGATGTGGTGGGCTCCTACTTCTATGACAAAAAATCATAAAAAAAAATGGGCTTTTCGTCCTGGGCGGGCCGGAGACGCAGCTGCATGACATTCTTTGGGCCGTCCATGACAAAGAAAACCGTGGTAGAAGCGAGGGGGAGGAAAATTTCGGGGAGTTCCCGGTTACGGTGGGAGGTCGGGGGCCGAGCGATGCGCGTTTCTCTCGTACACGTACGCGCATGTGTGCGAGGCGTTGGCTCTAACTGAACCCGAGCGAGGCGTTGGGCTCTAACTGAACCCGAGTGATTGCACTGCAGGCTACGCGTTACTGAACCTGAGGGATCGATCGATGGCTGTTAACTGAACCCGATCGAGCGATTCCTTGGCTACTGCTGCTAA
>NC_041392.1:116624137-116652706 GCF_002162155.2 Triticum dicoccoides | reverse complement strand
TAGATGGTGGAGGGGTGCCCGTGGAGGGGTGGATGAACAGGACCCCGTGGTGTGGAGGGCAGGATGAACAGTAGACGTGGAGGGGTGCCCGTGGAGGGGTGGTTGAACAAGACCCCGTGGTGTGGAGGGCTGGATGAACAGTAGACGGTGGAGGGGTGGTTGAACAGTAGCCGGTGGAGTAGCGCGCGGTGGAGGCTAGATGAACAGGAGCCCGTGGAGGCTGGAGGAGATCGACGATGGATGAATAGTAGCTCGTGGAGGCTGAAGGGGGTCGACGGTGGAGATGAACAGTACCCCCGTGGAGTCCCGTTTTGCGGTATGCCACACCCCTCCCGATGAACAGGACCCCGTTTCGACCGTAGCGCTCCAACACAAGTCCGTTTCCTCCGTTTTGCGGTACGCCACACCCCTCCCGATCAACAGGACCCCCGTTTCGACCGTAGGAGGTCCGTTTCCTCCGTTTTGCGGTACGCCACACCCCTCCCGCTCAACAGGACCCCCGTTTTGACCGTAGGAGGTCCATTTCCTCTGTTTGGCGGTACGCCACACCCCTCCCGATCAACAGGACCCCCGTTTCGACCATAGGAGGTCCATTTCCTTCGCTGTGCGATATGCCAGGCCTCGTTTCTATCGCCTCTTCCGTCCAAGCCCTCCCGATGAACACGGCCACGCATTCCGTTCCAACCCACCCATGATGTTGGGGAACATAGTAATTTCAAAAAATTTCCTACGCACACGCAAGATCATGGTGATGCATAGCAACGAGAGGGGAGAGTGTGATCTACATACCCTTGTAGACCGACAGCGGAAGCGTTAGCACAACGCGGTTGATGTAGTTGTACGTCTTCACGGCCCGACCGATCAAGCACCGAAACTACGGCACCTCCGAGTTCTAGCACACGTTCAGCTCGATGACAATCCCCGGACTCCGATCCAGCAAAGTGTCGAGGAAGAGTTCTGTCAGCACGACGACACGGTGACGATCTTGATGTATTACCGTCGCAGGGCTTCGCCTAAGCACCGCTACAATATTATCGATGATTATGGTGGAAGGGGGCACCGCACACGGCTAAGAATATGATCATGTGGATCAACTTGTGTGTCTAGGGGTGCCCCCTGCCTCCGTATATAAAGGAGCAGGGGGAGGTGCGGCCGGCCAGGAGGAGGGCGCGCCAGGAGGAGTCCTACTCCCACCGGGAGTAGGATTCCCCCCCTTTCCTAGTTGGAATAGGATTCGGGAGGGCCAAAGAGGAGAGAGAGAAGGAAGGGGGGGCGCCGCCCCCCTCTCCTTGTCCTATTTGGACTAGGGGGGAGGGGCGCGCGGCCCAGCCCTGGCCACCTCTCCTCTCTTCCACTAAAGCCCACTAAGGCCCATATACCTCCCGGGGGGGGTTCTGGTAACCTCCCGGTACTCCGGTAAAATCCCGATTTCACCCGGAACACTTCTGATATCCAAATATAGGCTTCCAATATATCAATCTTTATCTCTCGACCATTTCGAGACTCCTCATCATGTCCGTGATCACATTCGGGACTCCGAACAAACTTCGGTACATCAAAATGCATAAACTCATAATATAACTGTCATCAAAACCTTAAGCGTGCGGACCCTACGGGTTCGAGAAGAATGTAGACATGACCGAGACACGTCTCCGGTCAATAACCAATAGCGGAACCTGGATGCTCATATTGGCTCCCACATATTCTACGAAGATCTTTATCGGTCAGACCGCATAACAACATACGTTGTTCCCTTTGTCATCGGTATGTTACTTGCCCGAGATTCGATCGTCGGTATCTCAATGCCTAGTTAAATCTCGTTACCGGCAAGTCTCTTTACTCGTTTCGTAATACATCATCTTGCAACTAACTCATTAGTTGTAATGCTTGCAAGGCTTATGTGATGTGCATTACCGAGAGGGCCCAGAGATACCTCTCCGACAATCGGAGTGACAAATCCTAATCTCGAAATACACCAACCCGACGTGTACCTTTGGAGACACCTATAGAGCTCCTTTATAATCACCCAGTTACGTTGTGACGTTTGGTAGCACACAAAGTGTTCCTCCGGCAAACGGGAGTTGCATAATCTCATAGTCATAGGAACATGTATAAGTCATGAAGAAAGCAATAGCAACATATTAAACGATCGGGTGCTAAGCTAATGGAATGGGTCATGTCAATCACATCATTCTCCTAATGATGTGATCCCATTAATCAAATGACAACATATGTCTATGGTTAGGAAACATAACCATCTTCGATTAACGAGCTAGTCAAGTAGAGGCATACTAGTGATGTTTGGTTTGTCTATGTATTCACACAAGTATTATGTTTCCGGATAATACAATTCTAGCATGAATAATAAACATTTATCATGATATAAGGAAATAAAATAATAACATTATTATTGCCTCTAGGGCATATTTCCTTCAGTCTCCCACTTGCACTAGAGTCAATAATCTAGATTACACAGTAATGATTCTAACACCCATGGAGCTTTGGTGCTGATCATGGTTTGCTCGTGGAAGAGGCTTAGTCAACGGGTCTGCTATATTCAGATCCATATGTATCTTGCAAATCTCTATGTCTCCCACCTGGACTAGATCCCGGATGGAATTGAAGCGTCTCTTGATGTGCTTGGTTCTCTTGTGAAATCTGGATTCCTTTGCCAAGGCAATTGCACCAGTATTGTCACAAAAGATTTTCATTGGACCCGATGCACTAGGTATGACACCTAGATCGGATATGAACTCCTTCATCCAGACTCCTTCGTTTGCTGCTTCCGAAGCAGCTATGTACTCTGCTTCACATGTAGATCCCGCCACAACGCTTTGTTTAGAACTGCACCAACTGACAGCTCCACCGTTTAATGTAAACACGTATCCGGTTTGTGATTTAGAATCGTCCGGATCAGTGTCAAAGCTTGCATCAACGTAACCATTTACGATGAGCTCTTTGTCACCTCCATATATGAGAAACATATCCTTAGTCCTTTTCAGGTATTTCAGGATGTTCTTGACCGCTGTCCAGTGATCCACTCCTGGATTACTTTGGTACCTCTCTGCTAGACTTATAGCAAGACACACATCAGGTCTGGTACATAGCATTGCATACATGATAGAGCCTATGGCTGAAGCATGGGGAACATCTTTCATTTTCTCTCTACCTTCTCCATTGGTCAGGGATTGAGTCTTACTCAATTTCACACCTTGTAACACAGGCAAGAATCCTTTCTTTGCTTGATCCATTTTGAACTTCTTCAAAACTTTGTCAAGGTATGTGCTTTGTGAAAGTCCAATTAAGCGTCTTGATCTATCTCTACAGATCTTAATGCCCAATATGTAAGCAGCTTCACCGAGGTCTTTCATTGAAAAACTCTTATTCAAGTATCCTTTTATGCTATCCAGAAATTCTATATCATTTCCGATTAGCAATATGTCATCTACATATAATATCAGAAATGCTACAGAGCTCCCACTCACTTTCTTGTAAATACAGGCTTCTCCAAAAGTCTGTACAAAACCAAATGCTTTGATCACACTATCAAAGCGTTTATTCCAACTCCGAGAGGCTTGCACCAGTCCATAAATGGATCGCTGGAGCTTGCACACTTTGTTAGCTCCCTTTGGATCGACAAAACCTTCCGGCTGCATCATATACAACTCTTCTTGCAGAAATCCATTCAGGAATGCAGTTTTGACATCCATTTGCCAAATTTCATAATCATAAAATGCGGCAATTGCTAACATGATTCGGACAGACTTAAGCATCGCTACGGGTGAGAAGGTCTCATCATAGTCAATCCCTTGAACTTGCCGAAAACCTTTTGCGACAAGTCGAGCTTTGTAGACAGTAATATTACCGTCAGCGTCAGTCTTCTTCTTGAAGATCCATTTATTCTCAATTGCTTGCCGATCATTGGGCAAGTCAACCAAAGTCCATAGTTTGTTCTCATACATGGATCCCATGTCAGATTTCATGGCTTCAAGCCATTTTGCGGAATCTGGGCTCACCATCGCTTCTTCATAGTTCGTAGGTTCATCATGATCTAGTAGCATGACTTCCAGAACAGGATTACCGTACCACTCTGGCGCGGATCTTACTCTGGTTGATCTACGAGGTTCAGTAGTATCTTGTTCTGAAGTTTCATGATCATTATCATTAGCTTCCTCACTAATTGGTGTAGGTGTCACAGAAACTGGTTTCTGTGATGTACTACTTTCCAATAAGGGAGCAGGTACAGTTACCTCGTCAAGTTCTACTTTCCTCCCATTCACTTCTTTTGAGAGAAACTCTTTCTCTAGAAAGTTTCCGAATTTAGCAACAAAAGTCTTGCCTTCGGATCTGTGATAGAAGGTGTATCCAGTAGTTTCCTTTGGATATCCTATGAAGACACATTTCTCCGATTTGGGTTCGAGCTTATCAGGTTGAAGTTTTTTCACATAAGCATCGCAGCCCCAAACTTTCAGAAACGACAACTTTGGTTTCTTGCCAAACCACAGTTCATATGGCATCATCTCAATGGATTTTGATGGTGCCCTATTTAACGTGAATGCAGCCGTCTCTAGAGCATATCCCCAAAACGATAGCGGTAAATCAGTAAGAGACATCATAGATCGCACCATATCTAGTAAAGTACGATTATGACGCTCGGACACACCATTACGCTGTGGTGTTCTGGGTGGCGTGAGTTGCGAAACTATTCCACATTGTTTTAAATGTACACCAAACTCGTAACTCAAATATTCTCCTCCACGATCAGATCATAGGAATTTTATTTTCTTGTTACGATGATTTTCAACTTCACTCTGAAATTCTTTGAACTTTTCAAATGTTTCAGACTTATGTTTCATTAAGTAGATATACCCATATCTGCTTAAGTCATCTGTGAAGGTGAGAAAATAACGATATCCGCCACGAGCCTCAACATTCATTGGACCACATACATCTGTATGTATGATTTCCAATAAATCTGCTGCTCTCTCCATAGTACCGGAGAACGGTATTTTTGTCATCTTACCCATAAGGCACGGTTCGCAAGTACCAAGTGATTCATAATCAAGTGGTTCCAAAAGCCCATCAGTATGGAGTTTCTTCATGCGCTTTATACCGATATGACCCAAACGGCAGTGCCACAAATAAGTTGCACTATCATTATCAACTCTGCATCTTTTGGTTTCAACACTATGAATATGTGTGTCACTACTATCGAGATTTAATAAGAATAGACCACTCTTTAAGGGTGCATGACCATAAAAGATATTACTCATGTAAATAGAACAACCATTATTCTCTGATTTAAATGAATAACCGTCTCGCATCAAACAAGATCCAGATATAATGTTCATGCTTAACGCTGGCACCAAATAACAATTATTTAGGTCTAATACTAATCCCGAAGGTAGATGTAGAGGTAGCGTGCCGACCGCGATCACATCGACTTTGGAACCATTTCCCACGCGCATCGTCACCTCGTCCTTAGCCAATCTTCGCTTAATCCGTAGTTCCTGTTTCGAGTTGCAAATATTAGCAACAGAACCAGTATCAAATACCCAGGTGCTACTGCGAGCATTAGTAAGGTTCACATCAATAACATGTACATCACATATACCTTTGTTCACCTTGCCATCCTTCTTATCCGCCAAATACTTGGGGCAGTTCCGCTTCCAGTGGCCAGTCTGCTTGCAGTAGAAGCACTCAGTTTCAGGCTTAGGTACAGGTTTGGGTTTCTTCTCTTGAGTAGCAACTTGCTTGCTGTTCTTTTTGAAGTTCCCCTTATTCTTCCCTTTGCCCTTTTTCTTGAAACTAGTGGTCTTGTTGACCATCAACACTTGATGCTCCTTCTTGATTTCTACCTCGGTAGCTTTCAGCATTGCGAAGAGATCGGGAATAGTCTTATTCATCCCTTGCATATTATAGTTCATCAGGAAGCTCTTGTAGCTTGGTGGCAGTGATTGGAGAATTCTGTCAATGACGCAATCATCTGGAAGATTAACTCCCAATTGAATCAAGTGATTATTATACCCAGACATTTTGAGTATATGCTCACTGACAGAACTGTTCTCCTCCATCTTGCAGCTATAGAACTTATTGGAGACTTCATATCTCTCAATCCGGGCATTTGCTTGAAATATTAACTTCAACTCCTGGAACATCTCATATGCTCCATGACGTTCAAAACATCGTTGAAGTCCCGATTCTAAGACGTAAAGCATGGCACACTGAACTATCGAGTAGTCATCAGCTTTGCTCTGCCAAACGTTCATAACATCTGGTGTTGCTCCAGCAGCAGGCCTGTCACCCAACGGTGCTTCCAGGACGTAATTCTTCTGTGCAGCAATGAGGATAATCCTCAAGTTACGGACCCAGTCCGTGTAATTGCTACCGTCATCTTTCAACTTTGCTTTCTCAAGGAACACATTAAAATTCAACGGAACAACGGCACGGGCCATCTATCTACAATCAAACATAAACAAGCAAGATACTATCAGGTACTAAGTTTCATGATAAATTTAGGTTCAATTAATCATATTACTTAAAGAACTCCCACTTAGATAGACATCCCTCTAATCCTCTAAGTGATTACGTGATCCAAATCAACTAAACCATGTCCGATCATCACGGGAGATGGAGTAGTTTCATTGGTGAACATCACTATGTTGATCATATCTGCTATATGATTCACGCTCGACCTTTCGGTCTCCGTGTTCCGAGGCCATATCTGTATATGCTTGGCTCGTCAAGTATAACCTGAGTATTCCGCGTGTGCAACTGTTTTGCACCCGTTGTATTTGAACGTAGAGCCTATCACACCCGATCATCACGTGGTGTCTCAGCACGAAGAACTTTCGCAATGGTGCATACTCAAGGAGAACACTTCTTGATAATTAGTGAGAGATCATCTTATAATGCTACCATCAATCAAAGCAAGATAAGATGCATAAAAGATAAACATCACATGCAATCAATATAAGTGATATGATATGGCCATCATCATCTTGTGCTTGTGATCTCCATCTTCGAAGCACCGTCGTGATCACCATCGTCACCGGCGTGACACCTTGATCTCCATCGTAGCATCGTTGTCGTCTCGCCAATCTTATGCTTCCACGACTATCGCTACCGCTTAGTGATAAAGTAAAGCATTACAGCATGATTGCATTGCATACAATAAAGCGACAACCATATGACTCCTGCCAGTTGCCGATAACTCGGTTACAAAACATGATCATCTCATACAATAAAATTTAGCATCATATCTTGACCATATCACATCACAGCATGCCCTGCAAAAACAAGTTAGATGTCCTCTACTTTGTTGTTGCAAGTTTTACGTGGCTGCTACGGGCTTAAGCAAGAACCAATCTTACCTACGCATCAAAACCACAACGATAGTTTGTCAAGTTGGTGCTGTTTTAACCTTCGCAAGGACCGGGCGTAGCCACACTCGGTTCAACTAAAGTTGGAGAAACTGTCACCCGCTAGCCACCTTGGTGCAAAGCACGCCGGGAGAATCGGTCTCGCGTAAGCGTACGCGTAATGTCAGTCCGGGCCGCTTCGTCCAACAATACCACCAAACCAAAGTATGACATGCTGGTAAGCAGTATGACTTATATCGCCCACAACTCACTTGTGTTCTACTCGTGCATATAACATCAAAACATAAAACCTAGGCTCGGATGCCACTGTTGGGGAACGTAGTAATTTCAAAAAATTTCCTACGCACACGCAAGATCATGGTGATGCATAGCAACGAGAGGGGAGAGTGTGATCTACATACCCTTGTAGACCGATAGAGGAAGCGTTAGCACAACGCGATTAATCTAGTCGTACGTCTTCACGGCCCGACCGATCAAGCACCGAAACTACGGCACCTCCGAGTTCTAGCACACGTTCAGCTCGATGACGATCCCCGGACTATGATCCAGCAGAGTGTCGGGGAAGTGTTCTGTTAGCACGACGGCGTGGTGATGATCTTGATGTACTACTGTCGCAGGGCTTCGCCTAAGCACCGCTACAATATTATCGAGGATTATGGTGGAAGGGGGCACCGCACACGGCTAAGAATATGATCACGTGGATCAACTTGTGTGTCTAGGGGTGCCCCCTGCCCCCGTATATAAAGGAGCAGGGGGAGGTGCTGCCGGCCAGGAGGAGGGCGCGCCAGGAGGAGTCCTACTCCCACCGGGAGTAGGATTCCCCCCCTTTCCTAGTTGGAATAGGATTCGGGAGGGGGAAAGAGGAGAGAGAGAAGGAAGGGGGGTGCCGCCCCCCTCTCCTTGTCCTATTCGGACTAGGGGGGAGGGGCGCGTGGCCCAGCCCTGGCCACCTCTCCTCTCTTCCACTAAAGCCCACTAAGGCCCATATACCTCCCGGGGGGTTCTGGTAACCTCCCGGTACTCCGGTAAAATCCCGACTTCACCCGGAACACTTCCGATATCCAAATATAGGCATCCAATATATCAATATTTATGTCTCGACCATTTTGAGACTCCTCATCATGTCTGTGATCACATCCGGGACTCCGAACAAACTTCGGTACATCAAAATGCATAAACTCATAATATAACTGTCATCAAAACCTTAAGCGTGCGGACCCTACGGGTTCGAGAACAATGTAGACATAACCGAGACACGTCTCTGGTCAATAACCAATAGCGGAACCTGGATGCTCATATTGGCTCCCACATATTCTACGAAGATCTTTATCGGTCAGACCGCATAACAACATACGTTGTTCCCTTTGTCATCGGTATGTTACTTGCCCGAGATTCGATCGTCGGTATCTCAATGCCTAGTTCAGTCTCGTTACCGGCAAGTCTCTTTACTCGTTTCGTAATACATCATCTTGCAACTAACTCATTAGTTGTAATGCTTGCAAGGCTTATGTGATGTGCATTACCGAGAGGGCCCAGAGATACCTCTCCCTCAATCGGAGTGACAAATCCTAATCTCGAAATACGCCAACCCAACATGTACCTTTGGAGACACCTATAGAGCTCCTTTATAATCACCCAGTTACGTTGTGACATTTGGTAGCACACAAAGTGTTCCTCCGGCAAACGGGAGTTGCATAATCTCATAGTCATAGGAACATGTATAAGTCATGAAGAAAGCAATAGCAACATATTAAATGATCGGGTGCTAAGCTAATGGAATGGGTCATGTCAATCACATCATTCTTCTAATGATGTGATCCCATTAATCAAATGACAACATATGTCTATGGTTAGGAAACATAACCATCTTCGATTAACGAGCTAGTCAAGTAGAGGCATACTAGTGACGTTTGGTTTGTCTATGTATTCACACAAGTATTATGTTTCCGGATAATACAATTCTAGCATGAATAATAAACATTTATCATGATATAAGGAAATAAAATAATAAAATTATTATTGCCTCTAGGGCATATTTCCTTCACACGACGCATTCCGTTTCCTCCCCATGAATACGACGACGACGCTATTTCTCCGTTCCGACCCAGCCATGTACACGAGCCCTCTGTTGGAAATATGCCCTAGAGGCAATAATAAATTGATTATTATTATATTTCCTTGTTCATGATAATCGTTTATTATCCATGCTAGAATTGTATTGATAGGAAACTCAGATACATGTGTGGATACATAGACAACACCATGTCCCTAGTAAGCCTCTAGTTGACTAGCTCGTTAATCAATAGATGGTTACGGTTTCCTGACCATGGACATTGGATGTCGTTGATAACGGGATCACATCATTAGGAGAATGATGTGATGAACAAGACCCAATCCTAAGCCTAGCACAAGATCATGTAGTTCGTATGCTAAAGCTTTTCTAATGTCAAGTATCATTTCCTTAGACCATGAGATTGTGCAACTCCCGGATACTGTAGGAGTGCTTTGGGTGTGCCAAACGTCACAACGTAACTGGGTGGCTATAAAGGTACACTACGGGTATCTCTGAAAGTGTCTGTTGGGTTGGCACGAATCGAGATTGGGATTTTGTCACTCCGTGTAAACGGAGAGGTATCTCTGGGCCCACTCGGTAGGACATCATCATAATGTGCACAATGTGACCAAGGGGTTGATCACGGGATGATGTGTTACGGAACGAGTAAAGAGACTTGCCGGTAACGAGATTGAACAAGGTATCGGTATATCGACGATCGAATCTCGGGCAAGTACCATACCGCTAGACAAAGGGAATTGTATACGGGATTGATTGAGTCCTTGACATCGTGGTTCATCCGATGAGATCATCGTGGAACATGTGGGAGCCAACATGGGTATCCAGATCCCGCTGTTGGTTATTGACCGGAGAACATCTCGGTCATGACTACATGTCTCCCGAACCCGTAGGGTCTACACACTTAAGGTTCGATGACGCTAGGGTTATAAAGGAAGTTTGTATGTGGTTACTGAATGTTGTTCGGAGTCCCGGATGAGATCCCGGATGTCATGAGGAGTTCCGGAATGGTCCGGAGGTAAAGATTTATATATAGGAAGTCCTGTTTCGGCCATCGGGACAAGTTTCGGTGTCATCGGTATTGTACCGGGACCACCGGAAGGGTCCCGGGGGCCCACCGGGTGGGGCCACCTGCCCCGGGGGGGCACATGGGCTGTAGGGGGTGCGCCTTGGCCTACATGGGTCAAGGGCACCAGACCCTAGAGGCCCATGCGCTAAGATATAGGAAAAAGGGGAGAGTCCTAAAGGGGGAAGGCACCTCCGAGGTGCCTTGGGGAGGATGGACTCCTCCCCCCCTCTTAACTGCACCCCTTCCTTGGAGGAAGGGGCAAGGCTGCGCCTCCCCCCTCTCCCCTGCCCCTATATATAGTGGAGGGGAGGGAGGGCATCCATACCTGAGCCCTTGGCGCCTCCCTCCCTCCCGTGACACCTCCTCCTCTCCCGTAGGTGCTTGGCGAAGCCCTGCAGGATTGCCACGCTGCTCCATCACCACCACGCCGTTGTGCTGCTGCTGGATGGAGTCTTCCTCAACCTCTCCCTCTCTCCTTGCTGGATCAAGGCGTGGGAGACATCGTCGAGCTGTACGTGTGTTGAACGCGGAGGTGCCGTCCGTTCGGCACTAGGATCATCGGTGATCTGAATCACGACGAGTACGACTCCATCAACCCTGTTCACTTGAACGCTTCCGCTTAGCGATCTACAAGGGTATGTAGATGCACTCTCCTTCCCCTCGTTGCTAGTCTCTCCATAGATAGATATTGGTGACACGTAGGAAAATTTTGAATTTCTGCTACGTTCCCCAAGAGTGGCATCATGAGCTAGGTCTATTGCGTAGATTCTTTGCACGAGTAGAACACAAAGTAGTTGTGGGCGTCGATATTGTTCAATATGCTTGCCGTTACTAGTCTTATCTTGATTCGGCGGCATCGTGGGATGAAGCGGCCCGGACCAACCTTACACGTACGCTTACGTGAGACCGGTTCCACCGACAAACATGCACTAGTTGCATAAGGTGGCTGGCGGGTGTCTGTCTCTCCCACTTTAGTCGGATCGGATTCGATGAAAAGGGTCCTTATGAAGGGTAAATAGCAATTGGCATATCACGTTGTGGTTCATGCATATGTAAGAAACGTTCTTGCTAGAAACCCATAGCAGCCACGTAAAACATGCAAACAACAATTAGAGGACGTCTAACTTGTTTTTGCAGGGTATGCTATGTGATGTGATATGGCCAAAAAGGATGTGATGAATGATATATGTGATGTATGAGATTGATCATGTTCTTGTAATAGGAATCACGACTTGCATGTCAATGAGTATGACAACCGGCAGGAGCCATAGGAGTTGTCTTTATTTATTTGTGACCTGCGTGTCAACTTAAACATCATGTAATTACTTTACTTTATTGCTAACCGTTAGCCATAGTAGTAGAAGTAATAGTTGGCGAGGCAACTTCATGAAGACACGATGATGGAGATCATGATGATGGAGATCATGGTGTCATGCCGGTGACGATGATGATCATGGAGCCCCGAAGATGGAGATCAAAAGGAGCAAAGTGATGATGGCCATATCATGTCACTATTTGATTGCATGTGATGTTTATCATGTTTATACATCTTATTTGCTTAGAACGACGGTAGTAAATAAGATGATCCCTTACAACAATTTCAAGAAGTGTTCTCCCCTAACTGTGCACCGTTGCGACAGTTCGTGTTTCGAAGCACCACGTGATGATCGGGTGTTAGATTCTAATGTTCACATACAACGGGTGTAAGACAGATTTACACACGCGAAACACTTAGGGTTAACTTGACGAGCCTAGCATGTACAGACATGGCCTCGGAACACGGAGACCGAAAGGTCGAACATGAGTCGTATAGAAGATACGATCAACATGAAGATGTTCACCGATGATGACTAGTCCGTCTCACGTGATGATCGGACACGGCCTAGTTTGACTCGGATCATGTAATCACTTAGATGACTAGAGGGATGTCTATCTGAGTGGGAGTTCATAAGATGAACTTAATTATCCTGAACATAGTCAAAAGGTTTTTGCAAATTATGTCGTAGCTCACGCTATAGTTCTACTGTTTAGATATGTTCCTAGAGAAAAAAATTAGTTGAAAGTTGATAGTAGCAATTATGCGCACTAGGTCCATAAATTGAGGATTGTCCTCATTGCTTCATAGAAGGCTTATGTCCTTAATGCACCGCTCAGTGTGCTGAACCTCGAACGTTGTCTGTGGTTGTTGCGAACATCTGACATACACGTTTTGATAACTACGTGATAGTTCAGTTAAACGGTTTAGAGTTGAGGCACCAAAGACGTTTTTGAAACATCGCGAAACATATGAGATGTTTTGAGGGCTGAAATTGGGATTTCAGGCTCGTGCCCATGTCAAGAGGTATAAGACCTCCGATGACTTTCTTAACCTGCAAACTAAGGAGAAAAGCTCAATTGTTGAGCTTGTGCTCAGATTGTCTGCGTACAACAATCATTTGAATCGAGTGGGAGTTGATCTTCCAGATAAGACAGTGATGGTTCTCCAAAGTCATTGCCACCAAGCTGTTAGAGCTTCGTGATGAACTATAACATCTCAGGGATAGATATGATGATCCTTGAGGTATTCGCGATGTTTGACACCGCGAAAGTAGAAATCAAGAAGGAGCATCAATTGTTGATGGTTGGTGAAACCACTAGTTTCAAGAAGGGCAAGGGCAAGAAGGGATACTTCATGAAACGGCAAATCAGCTGCTGCTCTAGTGAAGAAACCCAAGGTAAAACCCAAACCCGAGACTAAGTGCTTCTGTAATAAGGGGAACAACCACTAGAGCAGAATTACCCTAGATACTTGGTAGATAAGAAGGCTGGCAAGGTCGATAGAAGTATATTGGATATACATTGTGTTAATGTGTACTTTGCTAGTACTCCTAGTAGCACCAGGGTATTAGATACCGGTTCGGTTGCTAAGTGTTAGTAACTCGAAACTAAAAGCTACGGAATGAAACGGAGACTAGCTAAAGGTGAGCTGACGATATGTGTTGGAAGTTTTTCCAAGCTTGATATGATCAAGCATCGCACGCTCCCTCTACCAAAGAGATTGGTGTTAAACCTAAATAATTGTTATTTGGTGTTTGCGTTGAGCATAGACATGATTGGATTACGTCTATCGCAATACGGTTATTCATTTAAGGAGAATAATGGTTACTCTGTTTATTTGAATAATACCTTCAATGGTCTTACACCTAAAATGAATGGTTTATTAAATCTCGATCGTAGTGATACACATGTTCATGCCAAAAGATAGTAATGATAGTACCACCTACTTGTGGCACTGCCACGTAAGTCATATCGGTATAAAACGCATGAAGAAGCTCCATATTGATGGATCTTTGGGCTCACTCGTTTTTGAAAAGTTTGAGACATGCGAACCATGTCTATTGGTGTATATGCATGAAGAAACTCCATGCAAATGGACCGTTTTGACTCACTTGATTTTGAATCACTTGGGACATGCAAATCATACCACATGGGCAAGATGACTGAAAAAGCCTCGTTTTCAGTAAGATGGAACAAGATAGCAACTTGTTGGAAGTAACACATTTTGATGTGTGCAGTCCAATGAGTGCTGAGGCATGCAGTGAATATCGTTATGTTCTTACTTCACAGATGATTCGAGTAGATGTTGAGTATATTTACTTGATGAATCACGAGTCTGAATTATTGAAAGGTTCAAGTAATTTCAGTGTGAAGTTGAAAGATCGTCGTGACAAGAGGATAAAAGATCTATGATATGATCATAGAGATGAATATCTGAATTACGAGTTTTGGCACACAATTAAGACATTGTGGAAATTGTTTCACAATTAATACCACCTAGAACACCATAGTGTGATGGTGTGTCCGAACATCATAGTTGCACCCTATTGGATATGATGCATACCATGATGTCTCTTATCGAACTGCCACGATAGTTTATGGGTTAGGCATTAAAGACAACCACATTCACTTTAAATAGGGCACCACATAATTCCGATGAGATGACACCGTATGAATTATGGTTTAGAGGAACCTAAGTTGTCGTTTCTTAAAAGTTTGGGGCTGCGACGCTTATGTGAAAAAGTTTCAGGATTAAGCTCGAACCCAAAGCGGATAAAGTACATCTTCATAGGACACCCAAAAACAGTTGGGTATACCTCCTAATTTAGATCCGAAAGCAATAGGGATTGTTTCTTGAATCGGGTCCTTTTTCGAGGAAAGGTTTCTCTTGAAAAGTTGAGTGGGAGGATGGTGGAGACTTGATGAGGTTATTGAACCGTCACTTCAACAAGTGTGTAGCAGGGCACAAGAAGTTGTTCCTGTGGCACGTACACCAACTGAAGTGGAAGCTTATGATAGTGATCATGAAACTTCGGATCGAGTCACTACCAAACCTCGTGGGATGACAAGGATGCGTACTACTTCAGAGTGGTACTTAATCCTGTCTTGGAAGTCATGTTGCTAGACAACAATGAACCTACGAGCTATGGAGAAGCGATGGTGGGCCCGGATTCCGATAAATGGCTCAAGGCCATAAAACCCGAGAGAGGATCCATGTATGAAAACAAAGTGTAGACTTTGGAAGAACTACTTGATGGTCGTAAGGCTGTTAGGTACATATGGATTTTGAAAGGAAGACAGACAATGATGGTAAGTGTCACCATTGAGAAAGCTCGATTTGTCGTTAAGATGTTTTTCGACAAGTTCAAGGAGTTGACTACGATGAGACTTTCTCACTCGTAGCGATGCTAAGAGTCTGTTGGAATTATATTAGCAATTACTGCATTATTTATGAAATCTTGCAGATAGGATGTCAAAACATTGTTTCCTCGACGATTCTTGAGGAAAGGTTGTATGTGATACAACCGGAAGGTTTTGTCTATCCTGAAATATGCTAATAAGTATGCAAAGCTCCAGCAATCCTTCTGAGGACTGGAGTGAGCATCTCGGAGTTGGAATGTATGCTTTGATGATGATCAAAGATTTTGGGTGTATACAAAGTTTATGAGATACTTGTATTTCCAAAGAAGTGAGTGGGAGCACTATAGAATTTCTGATGAGTATATGTTGTTGACATATTAATGATCAGAAATGACGTAGAATTTCTGGAAAGCATATAGGGTTATTTGGAAAGTGTTTTCAATGGAAAACCTGGATTAAGCTACTTGAACATTGAGCATCAAGATCTATAAGGATAGATCAAAACGCTTAATAGTACTTTCAAATGAGCACATGCCTTGACGTGATCTTGAAGGTGTTCAAGATGGATCAGTCAAAGAAGGAGTTCTTGCCTGAGTTGTAAGGTATGAAGTTAAGACTTAAAGCTCGACCATGGCAGAATAGAGAGAAAGGAACGAAGGTCGTCCCCTATGCTTAAGACATAGGCTCTACAGTATGCTATGCCGCACCTGAAGTGTGCTTTACCATGAGTCAGTCAAGGGGTACAAGAGTGATCCAAGAATGGATCACAGGACAGCGGTCAAAGTTATCCTTAGTAACTAGTGGACTAAGGAATTTTCTCAATTATGGAGGTGGTAAAAGAGTTCGTCGTAAAGGGTTACGTCGATGCAAGCTTAACACCTATCCGGATAGCTCTGAGTAGAGATACCGGATACGTATAATGGAGCAACAATTTAGAATAGCTCCAAGTAGAACAGTTATTTGGAATAGCTCCAAATAGAACGTGGTAGCTGCATCTAGGAGATGACATAGAGATTTGTAAAGCACACACGGATCTGAAAGGTTCAGACCCGTTGACTATAACCTCTCTCACAAGCAACATGATCAAACCCAAGACCCTTTGGATGTTGGTCACATGGTGATGTGACCTGTCAGTGTTAATCACATGGTGATGTGAACTAGATTATTGACTCTAGTGCAAGTGGGAGACTATTGGAAATATGCCCTAGAGGCAATAATAAATTGATTATTATTATATTTCCTTGTTCATGATAATCGTTTATTATCCATGCTAGAATTGTATTGATAGGAAACTCAGATACATGTGTGGATACATAGACAACACCATGTCCCTAGTAAGCCTCTAGTTGACTAGCTCGTTAATCAATAGATGGTTACGGTTTCCTGACCATGGACATTGGATGTCGTTGATAATGGGATCACATCATTAGGAGAATGATGTGATGGACAAGACCCAATCCTAAGCCTAGCACAAGATCATGTAGTTCGTATGCTAAAGCTTTTCTAATGTCAAGTATCATTTCCTTAGACCATGAGATTGTGCAACTCCCGGATACCGTAGGAGTGCTTTGGGTGTGCCAAACGTCACAACGTAACTGGGTGGCTATAAAGGTACACTACGGGTATCTCTGAAAGTGTCTGTTGGGTTGGCACGAATCGAGATTGGGATTTTGTCACTCCGTGTAAACGGAGAGGTATCTCTGGGCCCACTCGGTAGGACATCATCATAATGTGCACAATGTGACCAAGGGGTTGATCACGGGATGATGTGTTACGGAACGAGTAAAGAGACTTGCCGGTAACGAGATTGAACAAGGTATCGGTATACCGACGTGATCTTGACGTGAGCACATGCCTTGACGTGATCTTGAAGGTGTTCAAGATGGATCAGTCAAAGAAGGAGTTCTTGCCTGAGTTGTAAGGTATGAAGTTAAGACTTAAAGCTCGACCATGGCAGAATAGAGAGAAAGGAACGAAGGTCGTCCCCTATGCTTAAGACATAGGCTCTACAGTATGCTATGCTGTGTACCGCACCTGAAGTGTGCTTTACCATGAGTCAGTCAAGGGGTACAAGAGTGATCCAAGAATGGATCACAGGACAGCGGTCAAAGTTATCCTTAGTAACTAGTGGACTAAGGAATTTTCTCAATTATGGAGGTGGTAAAAGAGTTCGTCGTAAAGGGTTACGTCGATGCAAGCTTAACACCTATCCGGATAGCTCTGAGTAGAGATACCGGATACGTATAATGGAGCAACAATTTAGAATAGCTCCAAGTAGAACAGTTATTTGGAATAGCTCCAAATAGAACGTGGTAGCTGCATCTAGGAGATGACATAGAGATTTGTAAAGCACACACAGATCTAAAAGGTTCAGACCCGTTGACTATAACCTCTCTCACAAGCATAACATGATCAAACCCAGAACTCATCGAGTGTTAATCACATGGTAAATGTGAACTAGATTATTGACTCTAGTAAACTCTTTGGGTGTTAGTCACATGGGGATGTGACCTTGAGTGTTAATCACATATCGATGTGAACTAGATTATTGACTCTAGTGCAAGTGGGAGACTGTTGGAAATATGCCCTAGAGGCAATAATAAATTGATTATTATTATATTTCCTTGTTCATGATAATCGTTTATTATCCATGCTAGAATTGTATTGATAGGAAACTCAGATACATGTGTGGATACATAGACAACACCATGTCCCTAGTAAGCCTCTAGTTGACTAGCTCGTTAATCAATAGATGGTTACGGTTTCCTGACCATGGACATTGGATGTCGAATGATGTGATGGACAAGACCCAATCCTAAGCCTAGCACAAGATCATGTAGTTCGTATGCTAAAGCTTTTCTAATGTCAAGTATCATTTCCTTAGACCATGAGATTGTGCAACTCCCGGATACCGTAGGAGTGCTTTGGGTGTGCCAAACGTCACAACGTAACTGGGTGGCTATAAAGGTACACTACGGGTATCTCTGAAAGTGTCTGTTGGGTTGGCACGAATCGAGATTGGGATTTTGTCACTCCGTGTAAACGAAGAGGTATCTCTGGGCCCACTCGGTAGGACATCATCATAATGTGCACAATGTGACCAAGGGGTTGATCACGGGATGATGTGTTACGGAACGAGTAAAGAGACTTGCCGGTAACGAGATTGAACAAGGTATCGGTATACCGACGATCGAATCTCGTGCAAGTACCATACCGCTAGACAAAGGGAATTGTATACGGGATCGATTGAGTCCTTGACATCGTGGTTCATCCGATGAGATCATTGTGGAACATGTGGGAGCCAACATGGGTATCCAGATCCCGCTGTTGGTTATTGACCGGAGAACGTCTCGGTCATGTCTGCATGTCTCCCGAACCCGTAGGGTCTACACACTTAAGGTTCGATGACGCTAGGGTTATAAAGGAAGCTTGTATGTGGTTACCGAATGTTGTTCGGAGTCCCGGATGAGATCCCGGATGTCACGAGGAGTTCCGGAATGGTCCGGAGGTAAAGATTTATATATAGGAAGTCCTGTTTCGGCCATCGGGACAAGTTTCGGGGTCATCGGTATTGTACCGGGACCACCGGAAGGGTCCCGGGGGCCCACCGGGTGGGGCCACCTGCCCCGGGGGCCACATGGGCTGTAGGGGGTGCGCCTTGGCCTACATGGGCCAAGGGCACCAGCCCCTAGAGGCCCATGCGCCAAGATATAGGAAAAAGGGGAGAGTCCTAAAGGGGGAAGGCACCTCCGAGGTGCCTTGGGGAGGATGGACTCCTCCCCCCTCCTTAGCCGCACCCCTTCCTTGGAGGAAGGGGCAAGGCTGCGCCTCCCCCCTCTCCCCTGCCCCTATATATAGTGGAGGGGAGGGAGGGCATCCATACCTGAGCCCTTGGCGCCTCCCTCCCTCCCGTGACACCTCCTCCTCTCCCGTAGGTGCTTGGCGAAGCCCTGCAGGATTGCCATGCTCCTCCATCACCACCACGCCGTTGTGCTGCTGCTGGATGGAGTCTTCCTCAACCTCTCCCTCTCTCCTTGCTGGATCAAGGCGTGGGAGACATCGTCGAGCTGTACGTGTGTTGAACGCGGAGGTGCCGTCCGTTCGGCACTAGGATCATCGGTGATCTGAATCACGACGAGTACGACTCCATCAACCCCGTTCACTTGAACGCTTCCGCTTAGCGATCTACAAGGGTATGTAGATGCACTCTCCTTCCCCTCGTTGCTAGTCTCTCCATAGATAGATCTTGGTGACACGTAGGAAAATTTTGAATTTCTTCTATGTTCCCCAACACCCTCGTCGTACGTATGCGCGAGTAAGCGTTCGAGACCCCGCCTGTATGTACACATACGTGGCCGTATTTTCTTTCTTGCACCCTGACCGCTGTACGTACGTGTACATGCTACGTGCGCGCCTCTACTACGACACGTGCGCGCCTCTACATCCACCAGTATATATGTACGTACACGTTCGCGACCAGAATGACAACGCTACGTACGCTTCGACTAGGTGGGTCCCGACTGTCAGGCACTTCCTTGTGTGCGAAGGTGTAGCTGGTGGATCCCAGCAGTCAGGGGGGAAACGTTTTTTTTCGCCAAATACGGTGGCCCGTCCGGTGGTTCTCAGCTGTCAGGTGGAGGAATCATTATTTTCCGCGTAATAAGGAGGCACTTCCTTGCTGCCGCCGTGGACCCAGCTGTCAGCCTTTCCACGTACAGTCCACGTCCGACGGAAGTCATTACTTGACCATGTTGACCACGATGGGCCGAGAGTACCAGGGCGGTGCATGACGGTGAGGCCTAGGAAGGGGACGACGGGGAGCCGGGGAAGACGCGGCAGTGGAAGCACGCGCGCGCGGAGAGGAGTACGAGGGTTCACTGGTTCGGCTGCGGTGTGAGGCTGCCGTCGCCGCAGGGCCTGGCCAGCGGTGGGAATAGTAGGGGCGGTGAGGCCTCCGCGGCAGCACAGCCGACCACGGGAGGCAGGAGCATGCGGCACGACCGCCGCTGCTTTGGGCGGCTGGAGCAAGAAGACCGGAGGTTGAAGAAGCACTATGGCCGTTGGATGGACATCGTACGGTCAATGGAGCTAGAATCGTTCATATTGACTAAGTTGACAAAGCCCTTCGTCCCCGTCAACTTAGTAGGCCCACAAGTCAGCCTCCCACCAAGGTGGGTCCCAGCTAGCCGGGGGAATATTCATTTTTTGTGCGTGATAAGGAGGCACTTCCGGTGGGTCCGAGCTGACAGCGGGGGAATGTTTTTTTCGCGAAATACGGTGGCCCATCCGGTGGATCCCAGTAGTCAGGGGGAAACGGTTTTTTCCGCATAATACTGGTGGCCCGTCCAGTGGGTCCCTACTGTCAGGTGGAGGAATAATTATTTTGCATGTAATAAGGAGGCACTTCCTTGCTGCGGCCGTGGATCCAGCTGTCAGCCTCTCCACGTACAGTCCACGTCTGATGGAAGCCATTCCTTGACCACGTTGACCACGCCGCGCCGAGCACACAAGGGTGGTGGACGACAGCGAGGCCTAGGAAGGGGACGAAGTGGAGCCGGGGAAGACGCGGCAGTGGATGCCCACGTGTAGAGGAGTACGAGGGTACTGGTTCGCTGCGGCGTGATGCTGCCGTCACCGCAGAGTAACAGGGGGTGTGGGTGAGTAGAGGGATGGCCTGGCCAGCGGTGGGAGTAGTAGGGGGCGGTGAGGCCTCCGCCGCATCGCAGCCGGCCACGGGAGGCAGGAGCACGAGGCATGACCAGCGTTGGTTTGGGCGGCTGGAGCAAGAATACCAGAGGTTGAAGAAGCACTACGGCCGTTGGATGGACATCGTACAGTCACTGGAGCTAGAATCGTGCATTATTGACTAAGTTGACAAAGCCCTCCGTCCCCGTCAACTTAGTAGGCCCACAAGTCAGCCTGCCACTATACTGGGTCCCAGCTAATAGGGGGAGTATTCATTTTTTTGTGCGTAATAAGGAGGCACTTCCTTGCGTGCGAAGATATAGCTGGTGGGTCCGATCTGTCAGCGGCGGTAACGTTTTTTCCACGAAATACAGAGGCCCTTTCGGTGGGTCCCTGATGTCAGGTGGAGGAATCATTATTTTGCGCGTAATAAGGAGGTATTTCCTTGCGTGCGACCGTGGACCCAGCTGTCGGCCTCTCCACGTACAGTCCACTTCAGATGCATGTCGGTCGTTGACCACGTTGACCAGGCCGCGCCGAGAGCACCAGGGCGGTGGACGACGGTGAGGCCTAGGAAGGGAACGACACGGAGGCAGGGAAGACTCGGCAGTTGTTTCCCATGCGGAGGGGAGTACGACTGTACGAGGGTTTACTGGTTCGTCTGCCGTCACCGGAGAATAACAGCAGGTGTGGGTGAGTAGAGGGATGGCTAGGCCAGCGATGGGAGTACGGTGGGGCGGTGAGGCCTACGCAGCAGCAGAGCCGGCCGCGGGGAGGAGGGAGTAGGCAGTCCCACCGGCATCTGTTTGAGCGGCTGGAGCAGGCAGAGCAGAGATTGAAGAAGCACGACGGCCGTTGGATGGACATCGAACAGTCACTGCTTATGCGTCAACCTTTTCTTAGGAAAGCCTTAAATCTGTGGAAAACAGCATACAACCCATCTTCCATTATTTCTAATAATTTTCAGCCCATTTGCTAATTCTTAAGGTTTTTTTGGAGCCCATGTTCTTTTTGTTAGCATTACAGCCCAAATTGTGGCCACGGTTAAAAAATTATACGAAATTTTGCATATTTCGGTGCGGTCCAAACTGTTTTTAATCCCGAAATTTCAAGTCACATTCAAACTGATTTTAAAAATAAATGTATATCAATATAAAATCCAACAAATTCTCCATGCATAAAAATTAATGTAATTTAAAATCTTGAAATGAAACAAAGATATTTGAAACTAATTGCCGGTTTGATGTGTTTTAAAAATGTACAACCCATTTCTCATTACTGATGGGCCATTTTCTCGCTCAGCCGAATGAAAGCTCTCCTCGTCTTGAAAGATTTGCAGCCCAACAGGCCTGACAAAGCGACTTACTTGGCAAATCACAAAAAACTAGGCTGTGGCCATGGACCCAGCTGTCAGCCTCTCCACGTACAGTACTCTTCCAATGGAAGTCGTTTCTTGACCACGTTGACCACGCCGCGCGGAGAGCACCACGGCGGTGGACGACGGAGAGGCCTAGGAAGGGGACGACGCGGAGCCGGGGAAGACGCGGCAGTGGAAGCCCGCGCGGAGAGGAGTACGAGGGTTCACTGGTTCGACTGTGGTGTGAGGCTGTCGTCGCCGCAGGGCCTGGCCAGCGGTGGGAATAGTAGGGGGCGGTGAGGCCTCCGCGGCAGCAAAGCCGGCCACGGGAGGCAGGAGCATGCGGCACGACCGGCGCTGCTTTGGGCGGCTGGAGCAAGAAAACCAGAGTTTGAACAAGCACTACGCCCGTTGGATGGACATCGTACGGTCACTGGAGCTAGAATCGTTCATATTGACTAAGTTGACAAAGCCCTCCGTCCCCGTCAACTTTGTTGGCCCACAAGTCATCCTCCCACTATGGTGTGTCCCAGCTAGCAGGGGTATTCATTTTTTGTGCGTAATAAGGAGGCACTTCTTTGCGTGCGAAGATATAGCTGGTGGGTCCGACATGTCAGCGGGGGAAACGTTTTTTCATGAAATACAGAGGCCCTCCCGGTGGGTCCCAGCTGTCAGGTCCTCGCAAAAAAAGGGAAAGAAAATCAAAGACTTGGGAAGGCATACAGAACAAGCTAGTGTAACAGTGAAGAGACGTTGCCGAGTTTTAGAAAAAAGAAAGACGTTCTCCTGTAGCTGGTTCGAACACAAACCTAGACTATGACTATATATGCTGCTATGCTACTCTGCAAGTAATGAAACTGGCATATCCAACGTTCGCTTCTCCTCTCCTCTACTTACTCTGCCTAGCATCAGAAGCTCTGGCCGCAGCAACCATGTCCGCTGGCTGCTCGTCCACCTGCTCTTCAGCAGGCAACAACGAGATATGCGCCAAGTCGCAACCCGTACCATCGCCTGTGGGTCTCATCACACCCTCGTCGGCACGCGCACCGCAGCCGATTGCTCATCGCAACCCACTGCCGTTGGTGTGGTGCCACTACTTCAAATCACAGAGAGTCATCCGTCGCTTCTCAACTACAATCCGCAACCCTGGCCGAGTCTTCTACAAATGCCCGAATCATGGGGTAATAATATGTTTAAGTGTTGTTCTGCTGCTTTCAGTTGCTGATTTTTTAATAGTTTGGTTGATGATCTACCAATTTGATTCGTGCAGAAAAGGGAAGATTCGTGTGATTTGTATTTCTGGGAAGTTGCTTATGTGGGGGAATGCAACTACGCTGATTATTTGGTTAGCCGAGGAATCCCAATACCAGCAGGTTGGGGTGTTGGACAAGTAACTCAAGGAACGGCAGAATAGGAAGATGTAGAGCAGAAGGTTAAAGATGCAGTTCCTCTGATCATGGCCAAGCAACAGCTGCTGAACGACCTTGACAACAATAAGGAGATGAAAGATCTTGTGAAGATAATGGGCAAAATCGATGTGCTCTGTAGGATGATTGTCTCTTTATTTGCAGTGTATGTAGCACTCGTGATGTATTCAGTGGCTACGACATGAGCACTTTGCTAAAACTAGTAATGAATGAAACCTGTGTAGCAGGCTGGGCGTAGTGTTTTGAACATCTAATGATTTCTATTAACGGAAATCAGGGGGTATCCCCTTTTGCTCATATAAATAAATAAATGGCAGTGGCCTTGTCGGGTCAGCTTTGTTCTCATTCGAAGACGTCGAGCAAATTGCAGTCCAACATCAAACTATGTCATCAAATTCAAGTTTCACAGCCAAATATGAGTACAACTAAACAACAATGTCATCATGTTTTAGTTGTCATACAATCATCAAACACAAATTAGCATACATAACAAGTGATGTTCTCACAACAAAATACTAAACAACATGTTCATTAGGTTTCAGTTGTCATAGCAAACACAATTTCACATAGTAGATAAAAAACGTCTTCTGACAGGAAAATACGACAAAAGCAATGTAGTCATCATCCGCAGCAGCAGTGTCAACATCTTTGCCATGTGTATCAGTCTGAATGGTAATTTCCCACGGTGCCATCTTCTTCTTCGTCCTCAACGTCCTCGAACGTTGGCTTCTTCTTGATCAACTCTTGTATGTCCACAACACGACAGGCAATCTTTTCACCGGCGTCATTGACGTGATGGTTCTCAAAGATATTAGGAACATCTGTGTTATCTTGTACATCAGGAGCAGTGTAAGCATCATCTTGTTGTGCAAATTCATTAAACGAATTCCTCTACTCAAACCTTTGCAATACTCTCCAGTCATCGCTACGTGCAAATGTGTCTTCCAAGAAAAATATCTGTGTTGCTTGATTTGCCAAAATAAAAGGCTCGTTGGTCTGGTACGCCACCTTGACATTGATGGATTTGAAATAATCATCAGCTCTGGGTTCTGCGATCCTGGAAAACAGGTTATACCAACGACAGCACAACAGAACCACACACCGATGATCCTAGAAACTGGAGATATACTGCAACTGAACAATGTTTGTTATGTTAGCATACATTTCAGTTGTCTCTTTGTCATACATATCCGTGCTCATGATGGCACTATTTTGTGTCTTCCTGCCTTCGTCTCGTGCACATCTCCAACAATGCAAGATTCATAATGTCTTAACCGAGTATCAGGACCCATTGCTAGTGAGTAAAGGGCATCATCAACTGCCTGCCCATCCTCCCGCATCTTCTTAACCTATGGTTAGAAAATAGACAAGCTGATCATCTTATGTACTCAATATATTAAAAAACTGACAGTGCACTTCAAAAGCTTACATGGTTCTTGAACCATTTCGCAAATCCTGCCATAACTAGTTTGTCAATGTTTCTTGGATTTTGCGGCAGTAACTCCTCTTTGTAGATGCTGCACAACATAGTGATCGCGTCAAACATCTAAATATATAAGAATGTGCTGCAAGTTTGGTAGATTACGATGTATAAGCTGCAGTACTTGATATAAGGTAGTATCTCAGGACAGTTATTCAACACATACCAAACCATTTTGTCCAAATCTTTAGGTTTGTCCTCTTATCGACTCTTCCCTGTAACTCAAACAGAATAATCGAAAACATTGAGCCCGGGATTGTCTTCACCCACCTCTTTGCTAAGCTAATCAGCTGTTTCAATGTATTTTGAGCAGAATGTCAACGCTTCTATAGCAATGTAGGCCTCTGCAATGGAACCATCGGGTCTAGCTCTGTTCCTAACATAGCCCTTGAAAGTGCCTAGCCGCCTTTCAATAGGGTACATCCAGCCATACTGTACTGGACCTCTAAGTAGTGCCTCATCAGGTAGATGAACAGCCAAATGCACCATCACATCAAAGAAGGTTGGAGGATATATCTTCTCAAGGTCACATAGGATAGTTGGTATCTTGTCTCTAAGACGCTCCAAAGCATCTATCCTGATATTCCTACTGCAGAGTTCCCTGAAGAATTGTCCCAACTCTGCAACTGCTCTGTATAAGTCAGGGCAGCCCAATCCTCTAAGGATAACAGGTAAAACCCTTTGAAGTAGGACGTGGCAGTCATGAGTTTTCAACCCTTGTACCTTGTTTCCATCTGCACTGACTCTCCTTTCAGGGTTGGAAGCAAATCCATGTGGGAATATCACACATGACAGGACCTCGCAGAATTATTTTCTTTTTACCTTGTCCAAGACGTACACAGCTGGTGCCATATCCCGTGGTTTACCTTCATCTTGCACCTGCAAATCCTGTCTGATACCCAGGTGTGTCAAATCAATCCTAGATTTTAAGGTATCTTTCGTCTTGCCTTCAATATTAAGAAGTGTGCCGATAATGCTGTCACATATATTTTTCTCGATGTGCATCACATCAAGATTATGTCGCAGATCCAAATCTTTCCAATACTCCAAGTCCCACAAAGTGGACCTGCGGGTAAACAATAATCTCTCTTCTTCCCTGCCACACTTCCTTTTCCCGCTACCATTATCAGGATGGTTTCCTGGTGTAATATGCCTGACCTTCTCTAATTCCACTTGCAACTCATTGGCGGTGAGCCTCTTTGGCGCATCATGGTTTTCATGCTTTGCATTGAACACATGTCTTCGGTATTTTCTAGGAAGCGTCTTGTCCTTGGCAAGGAAACGACGGTGTCCAATGTAACAGATCTTGCTAAGTATTGCGTATGACAACGGATTCCTGTCACAGCGAACACATGCATTGTAACCATGTGTCGTTCGCCCTGACATAGTGCCCAAAGCCGGATAATCATGGATGCACCAAACTACAACAACACGCAGAAAGAAATCAGCTGGTGGGCTGCTATATAGGTCTCGAGTGAGAACACCCTTCCATAGCTGTTGAAGTTCCTCCACAAGAGGCTCCATGAACAAATCAAAATCCTTTCCAGGACTTTTTGGACCTGGGATGAGCAAGGCCATCATGTAGTTTGATTCTTTGGTGCAGACATTTGGAGGCATGTTGTAAGGGATAACAAGCACTGGCCACATGCTATATGTGGCACTCTGGTGGCCAAATGGGTTAAATCCATTTGAAGCTAAGCCAAGTCTAATGTTTCTCAGGTCAGCAGCAAACTCTTTGTGTTTATCATTGAAGCTTTTCCACTCACTTCCATAAGATGGATGGCTCATTACATTCTGATCTCTGTACTCCTGGTTCCTAGAATGCCATAGTACATCCTCTCTTGTTTCAGCATCATGAAACAACCTCTGCAATCTTGGTGTAATTGGAAAATGTCTCAGAACATTATGAGGAATCCTCTTCACAGCATCGCCATCTTTCCATCTTGATGATTTGCATTTCGGGCATTCACTTAAGTTGGCATAATTCTTCCAGAACAGAACACAATTATTCTTACAAACATGGATCATATCATATCCAATTCCAACTGCACGAAGGAAATTCTTCATTTTACTGTAGGTGTGTGGCAGCTCAGACGCATCTGGGAAAGATTCGCGGAATGCAGCCAACATTGCATCGAATGATTTGTTGGTCATCCGCTCAGATGTCTTCACCTGAAGAAAGGTGACCATAGCTGAGAATACTTACAGCTTATTTCCTGGGGTGACAGCAACGTTGCATTGTTCCAACATGCGGGCCCACCGTTTTTCTTCTGCAGGTGAAAGTTCACGGAATGCACGAGCATTTCGTAGCATTGTTTCAATGTTGGTCAAACTCACTGGCTCCGCCACCACCACCTCCTCCTCCTCTTCCACCTGAGCATCCGACAGATCAAGATGGTGATCTGCTGCTTCCACGTAGTCAATAACATTGACGTTCACAGCTTCACCATGATGAACCCACCTAGTATATGTGACCGACATCCCATACAAGTGTAGATGATTTTGCACAGTTGACTGGGGGTCTTGTAACTGAATTCATACAACTGCTACACGGGTAGAGCACATCTGATTTCGGACCACCATACTCAGCTCTAATAAAGTTCATGAAGTTTTCAACCCCCTCGACATATGCAGCGGAGAATCTTCAAGCATAAGTTATTCAAGTCCTATCCATCTGTTAGACATACGTACAAATTAGTTCTTCTACTAGATATTACAGGAAAGACATATATGCTTTTTTATGAAGTCCAGAAAAAAATACCTAGGTCGATGTCTAAAGCTATGGCAATATATTTGGACGAGCAGATCTAAGTAACGAAATATATGTAAAGCTAATTCAACAAACAGATCTGAGTGCCAAATTATGGCAGGCTGTTTCAGTAGTCAATGAGGCCGAGCACACAGCCATCAAACTATCGAAGGCCATCGCAGCAACAAAGATCGAGTATAAAACGGTGTAGAGCTATTTCACCTAACAGATTGGCTACTAGACCATGGCAATCTACGTCACAATAAATATATGGCAGGATATTTTAGCAACTAATCGGCCTTGGCATGCCATCTCAGCTAAGCAGATTGAGTGCAGAACAGGGCAAGGAAGCTTCTTAAGCAGAGCATATTGACAGTAAACTACTTCAGCAAATAGTGAGATTAACAGCGTCTATCAGCTAACATTCAGCACTACACCGACATGAACGGGGCCTCAGTCTAGAATGCGCGTACCGTGGGAGAAGCTGACCGCCGTGCGTCTCCACACGAACATCACCAGCGGTGGCGGCGCTGACCGCCATGCGCCTCCACAAGAATGTAGCCAGAGGTGGCAGCATGGCTAGAGGACGGCAGTCTACGAGAGCGTACTATGGGAGCAAGAGGATCGCCGAACCGCGGTGCCGACATATCGGTGCGGTGGGGAGGGAGGCTT
>NC_041392.1:116593325-116623603 GCF_002162155.2 Triticum dicoccoides | reverse complement strand
GTTTGGCGCATGGTCGGTTTCTCCAAGTGCAGTCCCACGTGTCAGTGAAGAGGCAAGCCGAAGCACGTTCCGTTTGCGTGAGCCCTGTGCAGGACCGAACATGTGTGGGGTGCAATGCGACCGTGACAGGAGTGCTGTGAGTGTACCACATTTTTTCCTTTTAAACTAGGTGCTTCGCCCCCACAAAAAAATCTGTTGCTTCGCGCGATCCATCGATACTACTACTAGTAATCCGGTAATCCCGACTAAAACGGCGCGGCCGGGTCTTTTCCCGCGCGATATGCAGGGAGGTTGGCTTAGTTGGGTTTTTTTAGGACGAGTAATGCTACACCTACGTAATCCCAGTTACGTAATTAACGTAATGTGAAACGTGTGAGCTGTTGATTGTAGATTGGGGGGAGGGAGGGGCCCACCGCCATGAAAATCAGGAGAGGAGAGAGAGAGGCAATTTACGTTAACCCTTTCGTAGGTTCCCGTAGATGTAGAAAGATGTGTCCGATCTTGCAATATAGGCCGTCCGATCTATATCTAACGAATAGGAAGGAAACTATGACAATTTACCTGCACTCCTCTCCACATTTGCAGATAAGGCTTTCCCTCGTTCATCCTTTTCTCCCACAAGATCTTGATCTTTCGTGCAACGCACGGGCATCTTGCTAGTACTCCTACAATATTATATTATTGTGAAAGTTCATATACACCGGCCGAGATTAATGCAAACACGGCAGATTTTCATTACATTTCGAACTTTTATAGGACAAAAAAATAAAAGAAACCCGACCCTAAACCTATTCTACGGCGGCGACCGACGTCCTCCATCTGTGATCTCCATGTACGGGGGCGGGGTTCAAGACCCGTGAAGTGAAGGTGCGGTCTCCGGCGAGGAAAAGTATAACACGGGAGATGGACCGGCCAGTTGGCACACCATGCCCTACCGCCTCCCATGCCCTACTCATCCTCGGAGGAGCCCCTGACCTCGGCGGTGCCGGACGTTGGACGGCGGCAAGTAGGACGCGTGGCTGACGGTGCTCCCGTCGTCGGCCGCTAGCGTGGCCACCTCTTGTGTGGCGACTTCAGCGAGGGCGGCGACCTCGAGCTCCATCCCCGAAGACAAGCTCTCCTGCAGAGCGTTCGCGCTTGCGGTCATGGCGGATGTGGTTCCAGGTAGGAGGACGATGCGCTATGGTGTGGAGGTTAGCTGGGCGTTGCCGCTTTAAGTAGCGCATTCCGGTGAGGCCAAGCGTCCGGGTGCGTCATTAAGTCGCCGGAGTTGTTCCTCGGGCACCGAGCCTCTTAATGACGACATACGAACGAACGGCATGAATGCGGGCAGCTGGCGCCGGCTGGGAACGCACCGCGCGACGACGCGAGGGACGAGGGTTTTGGTGTGCCAGGGTAGTCAGCTGCGGTCGTGGCAACGTTGGAGATGCCCTTTGCTCACATGCGATCCCCACATGTCATTGAAAAAGCAAGACGACCCGGCATGGTCTCAGGTCCAGAGGATGCAGTTGGCCGCGCTACACCACTCCGCGGACGCATTGTCACATCCCAAGCTTCTAGTGCTGCCTAGTGTTTGCATCTTGCTTGCATCATGTTTAAATTTTTGAAATGTGAATTGGCAAGAGGCAAAATTTCAAACCAATATTTTTGGAGTCTCAGGGATATTTATTTTGGGCCTTTGAAATTAAATCAATAACTATTTGACTTTTGGATTATATTCATTTTATATAGAATATATTTCAAAAGGCCCTGAAATTATTTATGTGCCTTTGGAAAAGTCCATAATGGCAACATTCAAATATTCAGAAGGTTTTGCCCTGCTTTGATTTACTTTTGAATTTGAATCAGTGGCAAAATGAATAAATAAATAGAAAACAGAATAAAAGTAAAACAGAGCAGAACTTACCTCAGCCTACCTGCGCGGCCTGCTACTGTTGCCGGCCCAGTTGTGCGGCCCAGCCCACTTACCTCATCGCTCACCGTCTTCCTCCTGCCAGTAGGCACAAGTGAACACACGCGCACCCGCGGAGCCCTCCACCTCCTGCTTCACGCTGGAGGCCGCTCCTTCGTCCTAATCCGCGTCTGGAGACGCCCGAGACCCCTCTCTCCTCTCCCTCACTCGCTGCTCTCTCTCCCCTCCCCTGTCTTGCTCTCTTCCCCACCACCGAGCGTGCCCATCGCCGCCGCTCACCGTTGCCGCGCCCTGAGCCACGGCCTCACCTCCCAGCCGTATCCCTCATCGCCGCCATGTCGTCCTGAAGATCCGCACCTACTCACGCAAGCCAGGGAGCCCCGGAACATCGCCGATGCCGTCGTGTTCATCGTCGGGCGCCGGAGATCGTTGTCGTCGATTCGCGCCGAAGAGGGCCTCCCCGAGCCGTCTGAGCTGCTAAACGACTGCGCTGTGAGGACTCCTTTGTTTCCCCCTCCTCCCCTACTCGTTCTCGTGCCGTAGCTGCCGTCCCCGCAAGCACCAAGCTCCGGCCATCACCATGGCCGGTGAACCTCGCGCCCCGGAGCTCTTCCGCTCACTCCAGTAGCTCCCGCGTGCTCTCCAGGTCCCCAGGGTCCTGACGCGCCTATGCTCTCTGGCTAATGCGCTGTAGCCACCGCGCCCGTGCTGGCCTGAGCTCCGGCCGCCGCCAAAGCCGCTGTGGTCGTCGTTCCGGCCACCCCACCGCCTCCTGAGGCCTCCCCTAGTCGTGCACGAGCGTGAGCTCTCCACCGGTACCCTCGGCGCATCGAACCGCTACCGGAGCAGCGATTCCGACATGCCTTCGCCGTCGGATAAGGTCGCCGGTGGCGAAACCCTGTTTAGCCGATGTGGCAACAATTAGTTTAGGCTCTAATTAACCCACACCCACTGACACCGGGCCCCACCCGCTAAACTAACCCCTGGTTAATTTAGTTTAACAAAAAAATAACTCTCTGTTAGTACAGAGCCTATGACATGCGGGCCCCAGAGTCAGGTTTGACCTGGACCCGTCCTGTTGACAGGATGACGTCACAGTGACGCAGTGATGAGGTCATAAATGCTTTTCTGGATTTTAAATAAATCAGAAATGATTTGTTTAATTCAGAAAATATCCAAAACTTTGAAAAATCATAGAAAGTCAACCGTAACTCCAAATAAGATAAATTATATATGAAAAATGATCAGAAAAATCTAATCTATCCATCTATACCATTTTCATGCATGTTTGAACGACTTAAAGTTGCTGTATAAGACAATTTGAATTAATGGCATTTGAAATGTCTTACATGGAGTTTCAATTTGAACTTTGGGTTCAAACCAACTTCATTTAAATCGTTGCTAGCTGCATTAGCTCAACTCACATCATATTGCCATGTCATGATCATGCATCATATTGTCGCATTGCATTGATTGTGTTCTTTCTCTGTTGCCGGTGACTGTCCCCTCTCAGTAGACGACGTTCCGACGATTATTCGATGACAACGATGAAGAACTATATTATCTTCAGAAGTGCCAGGCAAGCAAAACCCCCTTGTTCATTCAGATACAATCCCACGCTCTCTCGCTCCTACTCTCTTTTACTGCATTAGGACAACAATGATTCAACTGTTACATGCTGCGGTAGCTGAACCCCTTTCCTCTGCATGACCTGGCATTGCCACAGTAAAAAGATGAAACCCACTAGCATGAGTAGGAGTTGTTTGAGCCCTGATGTGCCTACTCATTCATGCTTGTTTGTCCTGCCTGCTATTGCTTAGAGTTGAGTCAGGCTTGATTCATCGGGAATGAATTGGAACATGGTGAACATGTCCTATCGTTGAGAGCTAAGTGTGTGAACATGATTTGGTAAAGGTAGCGGTGAGAGGCCATGTAGGAGTACATGGTGGGTTGTCTCATTGCAGCCGTTCTTAGGAACTGAGTTCTGTGTTTGTGATCCATGAACAGTTACTACCACACATTGGGCTCCGGGCGCTCTAAGCTCTCTCGACTTATTAATCAACCTGATCTCTGTCCAGGAGTTGCAACTAGTTTCTGGTGTTTGTAGGTAGTGTTAGTAGTCTACCAAGTGGCACCCGATACAGGTGGGCTTGGGACAGACTAGGCACAGTGGCACGGTGTACCAAGTGGCACCCGGATGGTGGGCTTGGGAACCCTGCACACATCGTTTGGGGCCGTGAGCGACACCCCGGCCGGATCTCCTTGCGGATGGAACCCGAATAGGCGATAAACCTAGACTAGAGACTTGTTGGTTAGTCAGGTCGTGGCCGACTCCCTCGCCAAGCTTCCGCTTGAAGGTTGCCGAGATACACGATGTGTACATGGTGGTAAGTGGCGAGAGCGTGTGTGAAGAAGTACACCCCTGCAGGGTTATCATTATCTATTCGAATAGCCGGATTCCTTGGATATGGAAACTTGGACCCCTTGCATAGTTCATAGACAAGTGAAAGTGGATACTCTAAAATGCGCAAGATAAGCGTGAGTGCTATGGATGGCATTTTCGTTGGGAGACGGGAGCAGATCGATAGTGGTGTATTGGTATGGTGAATATGTGGACTCGTGTGCGCCACCTCAAAAGAGTTACTTGCAGTCGTAGTTCAGGATAGCCACCGAGTCAAAGCTGGCTTGCTGCAGTTAAACTCCACCACCCCGTTGTTGATACCGATGCATATGTAGATAGTTCTGATGTAAGTCTTGCTGGGTACATTTGTACTCACGTTTGCCTATTTTATGTTTTGCAGAGACGCCGGTCTCGCTAGTAGTTCTGTGTGGACTTCAACGTTTAGCTTGATACCTCAGCTACGATCGTGTGCCCTCGGCAGGATCAGGTAGATAGTCAGGCTTCTCAGCCTTTTTCATTTATAGATGTCTGTACTTAGACATGTTAAGCTTCCGCATGTGCTTTGACTTGTATGCTCTGAATGTTGGGTCATGAGACCCATGTTTGTAATATCTCGCTCCTTAGAGCCTAATGAATAAATACTCTGAGTCATAGAGTCTTGTTGTGATGCCATGTTGTATTGCACATATTGAGCATATTGTGTGTATGATTGAAATGCTTGGTATGTGTGGGATCCGACAACCTAGTTGTTTATCCTTGGTAGCCTCTCTTATGGGGAAATGTAGTCTTTGTGCTTCCATGAGCCATAGTAGTCCGCTACAGCCCGGTTCACCGGAGTCCTACTAGCCCAGCACTACTGCTCCGGAACACTTGACTGGCCGGCATGTGATTCACTTTGTTCCTGTGTCTGTCCCTTCGGGGAAATGTCACGCAGTGACATCCAGAGTCCTGCCTAGCCTGCTACAGCCCGGTTCACCGGAGCCCTGTTAGCCCAGTGTTACAGCCCGGATTAATACGCTGTTGACCGACATGCTCGATGTTGATTCATGTATGCCTGTCCCCGTAAGTTAGTGCCACTTTGGGTTCACGACTAGTCATGTCGGCCCGGGTTCTCTGTCATATGGATGCTAGCGACACTATCATATACGTGAGCCAAAAGGCGCAAACGGTCCTGGGCCATGGTAAGGCAACACCCGTGGGAATACCGTGCGTGAGGCCGCAAAGTGATATGAGGTGTTACCGGCTAGATCGATGGGACTTGGAATCGGGGTCCTGACACGCGTCGCGGCGCCCCGTGCATTCTCGACGAGCCGGGTGTTGGGGTGTGTTTGGATTGTGGCCAAAGTGCACCTTGCCAAAATTTTGGTCATGACCAAAAGATTGGTCTTTGTTTGGATGGTTGCCATTTTTTTGGCATGCCAATGAACTCTAGCCAACTCTAGTTCATTTTTCTTGCCAATGTCGGCCAAATCATGGGAAACCAATACCTCAACCAAAATTTTGGTCATGACCCAAAGATTGGTCTTTGTTTGGATGGTTGCCATTTCTTTGGCATGCCAATGAACTCTAGCCAACTCAAGTTCATTTTCTTGCCAATGTCGGCCAAATCATGGGCAACCAATACCACAACCAATATTTTGGCTACCCAATGCTTTGATGGGGCAACCTTGGGCACAAACCAAACATACCGTTGGTCGTGCCACAGCACTAACGCCACCCTCGGCAAACTGAAACCGACCGTGTCTAGCGACGATATGAGCGTGTCGCTCACCGCGGTCGCCGTGTCCAGAGGCGGTGCTGGAGCTGCGCCCAGTTGTTGGCCCCAACGACCCACATGAACGGTTGTCGGTGGCGAGGAGGTCGTGGGCCAGCTCCTCCATTGGACTAGTCTACGCTACGTCGTCCCGACGGGTGTGCCCCACATGTCTGTTTCCCTGTTTTCCCGGCCATATTCGAGCGTCAGTGCTCCGCGTTGCGCATTAGGCCTTTCACTATGTAGGCCAAGCGAGACAACTTATTGTTTATTTGAGCCGTTCAAGTATAATCATGTGGCATTTGCTTATTTCTCATTCCTCTCTAACCCTCTTCTCCATCGATCATGTCGCCCTCCAGTCGAGTCCATCCTCCCGCATGCCTCATTTGAACATTCCGCCGAGTATCATTCGCATGTACCCACCCTAGTCCTCTTTCAATAGATCTCCGGACCCCGAGATGAAATCAAGAGGGAACGAGTGGGGGCACGTGATACCTAAGGCGGATTCAAAATTTTGAACCGGTGATCATAGCATCTGCAAATCATATATAAAGGGTATTCAATGTTCGTTTCGTTTTTGAACGTACAATATACTCCCTCCTATCCTTTCTACTCCCTCCTTCCATCTGTATTGGGCCTAATGCATTTTTCAAGACCGCCTTTGACTATTGACAAGATTAATAGTACATGACATGTATAATGCAAAAATTATATCATTGGAAGCTCCTTTCACATATGAATTTGATGGTATGCTTTATTTAAGTTGCATGTCATATATTATTGCTCTACCTTTTGGTCAAAGTTAGCCTCAAAAACGCATTAGGCCCTATACAGATGGAAGGAGGGAGTAGTTTACATATAAGTTTTATGTGTAGTCAAAGTATATCTACTTTGATAAAAAAAGGTATCAACATTCAACAATGCCCAATCAATATTGTTAGATTCGTACGTACTCCTAGATTTGTACTCGAGATGGTTTCCAATTTGACTATTGACAAGATTAATAGTACATGAGATGTATAATGTGAAAATTATATCATTGGAAACTCCTTTCACATACGAATTTGACCGTATTCTTTGTGTAAGTTGCATGTCATATATTATTACTCTAACATTTGGTCAAAGTTAGCCTCGAAAAATGCATTAGACCCTGTATGCTTTGTGTAAGTTGCATGTCATATATTATTACTCTAACATTTGTGTAAGCTGCATGTCATATATTATTACTCTAACATTTGGTCAAAGTAGTATAGTGGAAGTGGATCCTCTGACGTAGGTATCCCTGCCTTACCCTCCCTTTCGATCACTTACTGGCGGACCCCATGCTTGCTAGGCCCCGCATGTCAGTTACTCAATGGGTTCGGCCACGTCAGGGGATCCTCATCCGTAGTAATACTCCCTCTGTTTTTATTTACTCCGCATAAAACGGAGGGAGTGCTGGTATAATAAATGACGCGGGCGGGGGAGAGGGAGGGACGTCGGTTTGCTCTCAACTGCGATCCCACAAGCGAGCGAAAACGCAAGACGAAGCGCGTTCCATTCGGTGGGCGATGTGGAGGGTCCAGCATGCCGGGCTGCAACACGACCGCGACAAGAGCGATGTACAGTCAAAATCGATTAACCGGTCGTCACCGGAACCACTATTCACACTAGCACCTTCGCTGCTCGGCCTATGCCAGCCACTGCCCTAAAACCACACCAAATCTCCAGCCCATTCCCCCCCCTTTCGAAACCCTAGCCCACATCAAGCGTCCCCTAGTTCGCCGGAAAGCCATGGTGCGCCGCAAGATCACTTACTACAAGATGCTGACACCGGAGCATCGCGCAGAAATCGCGGTGGCGGTCGGCGCCACAGACCTCCGTTCCCAAGCTCGCTTTGCGGCGGGCCAATCCCCGAGTTCTCTGGAGCCAAGCTACGAGGAGGAGGAAGCCGATCCAATGTTCATGGCGGAGGACGCGGCGCAGAAGGCCCCCGATGGGTATGAGACGATGGACATCGACTTCGTGCCAGCGTCCGAGTCCCGCATGGTGCAGGCGGACCAGCGGTTCAACATGGCGATACTAAAGAAGGACCGGAAGGCAGAGGCTCAAATCTACGCGGAGCGCGCACATGCCGCTGCCATCGAGGCTCTCCTGCAGGCGGAACCGGATGTCGTGGATGTGAACCGGGCGGCGGAGGCTCAACTTGAGGCGGAGCGCGCAGATGCCGCTACCATCAAGGCCCTCCTGCAGGCGGAACGGGATGTCCTGGACTTGAACAGGACAGCAGAGGCTTGACTCGACACAGAGCGCGTGGATGCCGCTCTCATCGACGCCCTCCTGCAGGCGAAACCGAACGTCCTGGACTTGAACCGGGCGGCGGAGGCTTGACTCGACGCAGAGCGCGCGGATGCTGCTGCCATCGAGGCCCTCCTGCAGGCGGAACTGGACATCCTCGACTTGAACCGGGCTGTGCCCTCGTCCGTGCAAAGTGCCCGCACGCTCTGCTTGAATGAGTGGCTGGAGGCCGAGGACAACCACGGTGCGGAGACACACGTCAGCAGTGACGGCTGGTTCGCGCCGGCAGCCAAAGATGACGAGGCCGTCTCTTTCCGCGAGCAGTGATAGTTTTTCTTTATATTGTTGTTTTCATGGATCTTTTGCTGCATAAAAACATATATTTGTTATGCAAGTCGCCTGACTTGGGTCAGTCTACCATTTTAGGCGGTTGGATGAATATCCTACATCTCCTAACCCTTCTTTCCTTCTTCCTCACCTCTTCTTCTTCCCCAACAGACCACCGCACGGGCCGTACGGATACTCCCCAACATGCGGTTGGATAAACATACTCTATGAACGAAAATTATGTGTCAGCGATAGGATGGCTGAGTTTGGTGTGTTCACATGCGACAACACGTGTCAGTGAGGGTGTGTTCCCTTGGTTGGGTTTGCGGCGTGCAGGAGCGACTGTGTGAGGGAGTGGTGCAACCGCGGCGTGCAGGAGCGACCGTGTGAGGGTGCGGTGCGACCACGATAGCCGTGCGCAAGTGTACCTCCTTCTCATTTTGAAAACTTTAGGCAAGCTTAGCAAAAATGTGTGGTGAAGTTTGGCAATGCAAGGCCTAGACCGAAACAGGATAAGTACGTACTCCCTCCGTTTCTTTTTAGTACGTACTAGGAGTACTAGTGTTAAAAAAGAAAGGCTGGGTTTTCCTTCGCGGGATTTAATCGATACAAATCCTCGTTTCACGTGTCAATTAATGTGTATTTTCTTCTCCAAAGACCAAAGAGCTAACCATCTCACTCCTCATCGCTTGATTAATGCAGCGCCATGCAAACCAACCTTCTCACTTCCGCATGCATGCAGGGGATATTAATGTCCTTGGTTGCTAACCCCATCAATTTTGCCTCGATTAGTGTTAGTGGCCCTTTCTAAATTGTAATTTTGATATACTGGCCTTGTGTACAAAAAAATGGAGGTAGTAACTATATTTGACTTCCTTCCCCATTGCGGTGACGTCAGCGATATTTTTTTTGTGGTGGTTTGGCGAAGTGCGTTCGACGGAGAACACCATTTGCATCCAGGAAGTCCTTTACTAGTACTACTAGGAGTAACTAATGCGGTGAGATGGCTTCTCGAAGAAGACGATGGAGAAGCGGAGTCGGTGAAGAGTGAAATGATGGTTGCTTCATCCGTGCTTTTGTGATTTGACGCCTCGCTGCTTTGTGATTTGTGATAGAAGGGACAGGGGAGTAGACTCTATGCTCTATACTGTAGTACTACATGCGTCCAAGCATGGGAGAAAGAGGAGAGACATTGCATTTTTATATTCCTTCAATCAATCAATCACGGAGCTTCGATTCCATCTTTTTCGCTTTGGCAACACCGTCCACAATGGTTCCCACGATGCCAAAAGCTATTTTCACATTTGGCTACACATTGTGGATGCCCTTAACCATACCACTTGATGTTGCTCCTGTGTGCTATCTATACAAATCTCAGTTATATTGATCTAAAAAATTATAGAATCGAGATTAGTAAAAAGGAGGTGATTTTGCCGCGCGGATGGCAGGGGAGGTTTCTTATTTGAGCAATGCTACATCCACGTAATGGTTTACGTAAAGTTACGAACTGATGTGATGTGGGACTATTTGATTGGATTAAAGGAGAGGATTAGGCCCACCCCACCTGAAAATCAGGGGGGCATATATAGATTAGATGGAAAGTATACGTAGTAGCTACGTAGCCCTTTGTAAGTCTAGGATTAGGCTTCTTATTTTCGGAGGACGTTGTCCTGGCGGTTTGCTAACTTGCGGTCCCACGTGTCAGTGCTTTACCAAGCCGATCCGCGTCCCACATGAGGCAGAACAACGGCAGAAGCAACACATGGTTAAGTTGAAGAAGATGAGGGAGAAGCGGATTCAGCAACGAGTGAAATGATGGTTGCTTCGTCCCTCCAACTTGACTGCAGGAAAGGTGCAGCTTTGTGATTTGACGCCTCATTGCTCATTACTACGCCGGCGCCATGACTGGGGTGCTTCACCCCGGCTGCTCTGCACTGTATTCCGGTATGGCACGTGGACCCGGTAGCTTGATGTCCCACATGTCGGTGAAAGGGACTAGAAGATTTATGAAAGCGAGTGCTCCACTCTTACGACGGAGGAGTAGACGACACGATGGCCCAGTGAATTGTCACTTGTACTGTATAGTACTAGTATAGTTTTGCTGTTTCGCACGATCCATCGATACAAACCCGATTAAACAGGAAAGGGCAGGATTTTTCCCGCGCGGTAGATGATACTGGCCATACATTTCAAAGGCAATTTTAATGTATGCAAACTGAATAATTATAAGTAACAATATGATATCTAGTAAAACTAAAAACACATATGATTTATTGTGTTAGAGTGTAGTAGTAGTGTTGTATTGCATAGTTGTTAGATGTAACATGCAAGAACGTGTAGAGATGTAGTTTTGGAGGGCATACAGAGAGAAAAGCGTAATACGGTCACCGAACTTCAGAATAAGCTGATTACGGTCACTATATACATTTTGCGGTGTTTATACGGTCACTTGCTCATAGCTCAGCATCGGATTGCACTCTGTTGACCAGCCAAATAGTCTGCGTGGCACCATGTTGACTAGTTAAATTGACCACGTTCGTTCTGGGTCCTACCTGTCAGTTCACATAGGCAAAAGGTCAGATGAACACAAATTTACGCAGGCGCGACAAGGCTCCAACCCGTGCGTGCGAATCACCTGGTTGTGTATGTGTCTGTCAGGGCCTGATGTGTGCGCATGCACGTGTAGGTTGAGCACTTGAGCGTGAGAGTGTGTGTTGGTCGTGTGGTGTACTGGTGTGTGCATGCATGCATGCGTGTGTGTGTGTGAGTGTTGCGTGCGTGCGTGTGAGTGTTGCGTGCGTGCGTGGCTGCATGTGTACATGTGAGTGTTGCGTGTGTGCATGGGTGCATGTGTTTGTGTGAGTGTTGCGTGGATGCAGTTCGTGTGCATGCGTGCGTCTTTGTATAATCACCACACCAGCTCCTGTGTGTTAAAACAGACGGCTCAGCATACCAATACAAGGCCACCTTGTCCGCTGTGCCCGCGATCATGACTTCGAACCACCGTCCAAATATTTTTTTGTCGTTTGTTTTCATTCTTACTAGCAAGATGCCTGTGCGTTGAAGGTAACATCAAGATGCATTTCTATGACTTGTTTATCTTGTGAGAGAAAAGGATGAACGAGGGAAGGCCTTATTTACAAATGTGGAGAGGTGTGTGGGTACCTTTTTGCAAAATTGCCATAGTTTCTTTCCTATCCGTCAGATATAAATCGGACGGCCTATATTGCAGGATGGCAGGCACACCATCATCACCAACTATGTTTTTTATAAGAGTGTATTTTATGTATTTTATAAGAGTGTAGATGTAGAGTAGATACAAGTCGACAGGTGAGCACGATGGTAGTGAAATACCACGTGGAGCGTTTAACTGGTCAACTAGTCATGTCATGAGCAAATACATAGTTGTACGGTGAGCCCGTGACTGCATAATAACCACTAAACATAAATGGTGACCGTAATGAGTGGATTTTGAAGTCCAATGTACGTATCGTGCTTTCGCTTCAAATACAATGATCGTCATTGCATATATCGCGAGAGAAAGATGAAACATGCCTGAATTTTCTGGGGGGGCTTACTTTTAGAGGACCTAGAGATAGTTTTGTATGCATACGTGAAAGGTCGTACAGGGGGGTATGCGATGGAGAGAGAGATGCTCTTCGTTTCTCTTTATTATGACTAACTTTGTATATAGTATAAAAATATACAAATTCATAGTGCGGAATAAATATCATTGTGGGCACCATGCAATGCAAATTAGCGTTCGTACTCCTCCATATAACTTTGTAATGTTGTATATATGTAGAAACTCTAAATATTTTTTTGGCCACACTTTATTCAAAAGGAATGTTGTATGCGAAATAAATGTGAAGAGAGGGCTTTTTAGATCAATGGGGTACGTGATGTAACATGTGTGAATGTGTAGTTGATGCATTTGGCGGGGCCTAGAGAGGTATGTGTGTGTATTACGTATTCGAGAGAGGCATGGATAGAGGGGCCGATGGGGGGCGTGGGAGAGATAGCACGAGAAATGAGAGTGGTCTAGAGAGATTGAGAGACGAATATGACGTCACGACAAGAGATTCCATTCCGTTGAGTGTGTATATGCAAGGGGGGAGGGAATAGAGGCACCGGGAGGAATTTTCTATGTGTGTGGTGTTTGTGTTGGTATTTGTGGGTGTGAGAAGATAATGAGACATGGGGGCTGAGGGTGTGTCACCGCGTGAGGTCCGGTGGGTCGAGGTGAGGCCCTTCGTTCTGTTCCGTCCTGCGTCACATTGGTTGGCCCGTGACGCATTTAGGAAGACCCATGGATGACTAGTCGTACAAGACAAAGATAGCAGAATTGTGAAGGACTCTGTGTCCACAAACAAAGCCGGATAGGATTTGTAACCCTAGGTTCTCGGACTAAGGTAACCCCTTTATCTCTAATATTACTATTCATCCAACCTAACTTTAACGGGCATCCTACAGAATGCTCTGCTAGAATCATACTCGTCGATTAGGAAGAGAGGTGTGAGACAATGCGTGAGAGACATGCGTAAAGATAATGTGCGTACATGAGACACGTAGGCAGGTCCATGTATATAGAAAGGGTCGATGAGGGTTGTGCGTGTGTATGTTTGCGAGAGGAAGAGTGCTTGTGATAAAGGTTAGTGAAAACAATTGTAAATGGTTACAAGAGAGAGGGAGGGTTATATCTAGAGCATGTGTGCGAGAAAGACACCTCGGGAGAGAGTGTGTGAGCATGTGTGAGAGACCACCGATGGAGAGTGAAACTACACGTAAAAGACTGCTCTACACATTGATTAAAGATATAAATTGTATCCAAATATTAGGATGGGATCATGATATTTGCAATTCGCGTAAGGAGCGGTCATTGATCCATCAGACATCTAGATTCTATCGAATTTGAGCATGTCTATGTTATTATTCAACACAATTGATCCACATAGTTAGTATTTTGAACTCCAGACAATGCATCGCTTTAGCAATCGAATATAAATGTGAGTATAGTTCATGTTGTGTGTGTAAAGCACATTATACATACGAAAGTTACACAATGGACATTATAAATAGCTACTACCTATGAACTAGCATACATTTGAATTCAACTTAAGGTGGTTTAAAAAATTGAATTCAACATGAAGTCCATTCAATTATTTGAATTTGATATCATGGCATTTGTAAACCATACCTAAATTATGGGGGCACCTATCTTTGCTCTGATTTTGTACATAATAGCATATGTAGTCGTGTACAAAATAGATTCAAATTTAGCTCCTCCATTCCAAAATAATCGTAGTTATAGGATTTTCAAGTGTAAAAATTTCAAAAAGAAGCGGATAATTTAATGAGGTTTTCAAACATACAAGGTCAAATATAACATTGTATATTTAGGCCAATCCTCATAGTTCAAGAATACTCTAAACGTGAATGCTTGTGTTTCAAAATTTCGAACGAAGCGCCAAAAGAGCCTCTACTCGCCCGAAACCGCGTGAGACCAATGTTTGGAAGTACAAGGAAATTACTTTTCTAATAACTCCGACCCGTGAAACCTACCGGCTCGACGTCCAAAGGTCTAAACCGGGGTAGGTTTGTAGCTTCATCTAGACGCCACGCAACACCATCCGAAAAACATTCATACACATTGGCGCCTAAGCACACATGCACGCGGCCGAAATCGCTCCCGCCCACTATTTGGGACACCTGGGATTACCATCCTACCCCCGACCCACAGTTGGTCCCAAATTTAAGAGGGGGATAAAGTTTGTACTTTCCCCAAATTTCAAACAAGCGCGTCCCATCTTCTGTTCAAAAAAGCCAAAAACAAGCGCGTCCCTGACCGAAACATGGTTCCCCCCACCCGTCCGATTCCCCATTCGTACTCCGTCGGCGCCAAAACTACCTCTCCACCAGCCGCGAAACCCCGGCGTACTCCGTCCGCCACCCCATCCCACCCATCCACCGCCGCCCTCCTCCACCACGCCGGAGCCGATACCCCGACGCCGTCGTCCACCGCAACCTCAACCGCAACGCCCTCCACGGCTAGTAGTTGAAGCCAAGGCCGAGCCGTCCGTACCCGAGACAGTTCAACCACGCCGTCCTGCACCTCACCGCTGCCGCTCCAACTTCGCCACCCTCCACCGCACCCGAGTTGTTCCTGCTATGCCGTCCTTCGCCGCCTCGGATCTGCTTCCCCTCCGCCGACATACGGCCACGGCAACACAGTCAACAATTTGGCCATGGGTTCGTCCAAGCATGCACCCTCCAGAACATCGGTTTCCCTGGTAAAAACAAGAAGATCGGTGCAACATGTGGGGGTGACCACATCGGCAACCAAAAAAGGTACTCCTCTTCCCTTATTCGTGCAAATCTTATGTCTCTTCTTGCACGGTATTCATCCCACAGAAGACACTAGTTGACCGCTTCTTCTTGATACTAGATGTTCCTAGTAACTCGCGATGCACAAGGTTTCTCCTCATATACTATTTCACCTTAGCTAGAGGTACGTCGCCCCCCTGAATTTCAATTTATGGCCACTTGATTCCCAATTAACGGAGTCATTCCCCGGCGTAACAGGCGCTAGTACGCCTATTACACCTGGGAAGCAGCGCCTTGGTGTTTATCATAGGGGCATGTGTGGCCTAGAGCTACTGGCGCCTGATCTTGAGGTCGGCCGGGATTAAAGGGATGGCCTGGGGGCGCTGCCAAGCACGGCGGTGGTGTGAGGTCGATGGGAGGGCGGGGCGGTGGAGGCAGGGGTCTGGGCCGGTGGTCGCTGGCGGTTCAAGAAAGATCGTCAACAGTGACAGGCGGCAGGTAGACGAAGGCCATCTGCCCGTTCCTTATAGATCGGACGGTTCATTAAAAAAATCGACTGACCTATTTATTTTCAGTCGACTGTTATCTTAGATATGACCACGTGTGGTGGTGTGATGGAGGAGTACCTGCATTTCCCGTGCTCATATATTACAAAATCATACGGAGTAGAATCTAATTTTGTTTGCCATGCAATGTTGTAGAGCTATCATATGTCTCCTGTCATTTATTTTTCAGCTACCTGCTATCTGCTACTTTTACAGTGCACTAGTTCTGCACACACTTCACCCTTACTCTCACTGTTGTGTTTTTATGCAAGGGTATTTCAGACTCTGCTGCCATGAGAGAAGCCAAAAAGAAAAGAGATAAGTCGCTCCAGCTTGTTGTGCGGCTAGGCAAGACACGTTTCAACGCTTTAATGGGTGCAGTGTTAGCAGATGGAGACGGGGAACGTAGCTCTGGAGTTGATGACCTCGCTCGCAATGAACCACCATCCCAGGTGCTTGTTTTAACTTCGCGGTGTCATATGTGGTTGCATGTTCCATATGGTGTCTAGCTTGTATTCGAAAGGCCGAAGTCGATAAGATAAGGGAAGATATTTTTTTTACATGAACCACCATCCCGTGACCACCAGAAGACAAATAGCTAGTCAGGGCACTGGCCGAGCCAGTGACAAGCCCAACAAAGATAGGCATCACCTGGAAACCAACAAAAAGGCTGCGATGGTGGTGAAGCAGCCCGCGTCCCACCCGGCTCTCAGGTCCTAGATGATCATGCTCACCACTCCAGCCGGATGTCTAGCTTGTATTGCTTCCAATTTGGTTAAATTGCATCTGCTTAGCTTACACATTATACCTTTGAATATGGCATGCCTTTCTGTTTTTGGTACATACTAGTACATCTGTGTATTAACCATGTTCTTACATCAAACTAATGTTCTTGTGTATCCCTCATCAATCACTTATGACGAGCCAGGAGACTACTCCTCATTTAAAGAATGCAGCGTCAGCCTCCCGACATGATTCTCAAGAAACAGAAATGCTACATGAAGATAGTGAACATAGCTCTGTAGTTGATTACATCATTTCCCCTACACTAGCATCGCAGGTGCTTGCTCTAACTTGGCAGCGTGATATGTGGTTGCATGTTGCATATGGTGTCTAGATTGTAATTCTTCCAATCTGGTTAAACTGCATGTGCTAGTCTGCTTAGCTTATACATTATACCTGTTAATGTGACATGCCTTCCTGTATTTAGTACATAGTACATCTGTCTATTAAGCATGTCCTTAGATAAAACTATTGTTTTTTTTGTATCCCGCATCAATCAACATGACGAGACACCTTTAGTATATGCAGTGCAATATTAGTTGCATCTTTCATATGATTTATAGCATGCGCTTCTTCTAATTTGTTGAAATTCCATTTATGATGGGACGCTTTTAACTTGGCAGAGTCATATTGATTGCATCTTTCATCTGGTGCCTAGCTTGCATTGCTTCTTATTTGCTCGAATGGTTTCTTCTTAGTTTACACAAACAGTTGTGAACATGCCATGCCGTCCTGTTTTTCATACATATTCCATCCTGGTATCATGTGTTTGCCTTACATCAAAGTAGTGATTGTCAGTATCATGCATGAATGAGTTCTAAAGAGACAATTTTATTGTTTTTTCTTCTCGGTTTTACTTGACAATTCAAAATCAATAAAGCGGAAGGAAGTTAGCAAGGCAGCAGATAAAGGTGCTCCTTCCGAACGGAGGGCCTCTACAGTTTCTACTCCTCCACACCCCCAAGATGATTTCCAAGACAACACATACATAGACACTCAACAAAGCTGTGTTTATGATGAGCACGTCTCCCCTAGTGCAACATCACCCGTGCTCCCTCTAACTTGGCATTGTTATATGTGGTTGCATGTTATGTGTGATGTCTAGCTTGTATTGCTTCTAATTTTGTTGAATTCCATTTGCTTACTTTACACATTATACTTGAGTAAGACACGTGTTCCTGTTTCTAGAACATACAATATATGTCTATCACACCATGTTCTTACATCATATTACTACTGTTGTGTAACCTGCAACAATCACTTATCGTAAGACACGTTTGACTTCGGAGTGTGATATAGGTTACATCTCATATTCTTTTCTAGCTTGTACTACTAATTTGTTGAAATGGCACTTATGACGAGACAGTTTTAACTTGGTAGAGTGATATTCGTTGCATCTTTCATATGGTGTCTAGCTTTCATTGCTTCTAATTTGTTGAAATGCCTTCTCCTTAGTTTACACATCGTAAGCTGTGAATATGTAATGCTGTGAATATGCAATGGCACTAATGATGAGAGACCTCTAACATGGTAGTGTGATGTTGTTTGCATCGTGCATATGATTTATTTCTTGTACTGCTTCACATTTGTTTAAACGCCATTTATGATGAGACACTGTTAACTTGGCAGAGCGATATTTGTAGCATATTTCATATGGTGTCTACCTTTCATTGCATTGCTTCTAATTTGGTGAAATGTCTTCTTCTTAGTTTACACATCATAGTTCTGGTTATCTCTTCCGTCTTGTTTTTCATACATATTACATCCTCCTATCATGTGGTTGTCTAACATCAAAGTTCAGATTGTCTGCATCACGCATCAATTTGTTCCGAAGAAGTAAATTGTTATTCGTTTTTCTTGTCGGCTTGACTTAACATGGCACAGAGAAAGAGGAAGAAACACAGAATGGCAGGGAATGAGAAGCGGATGAATCCTACAGATTCTGCTGGTACTGATGGTGCAATAGAAGGTCAAAGTCCATCAGAAAATTCTACAAACACGGCATGCCATGCTACACGAGTTGCAAAGAAAGACAAACAGAAACAAATAGCTGCCGCCAAACAAGCAGAGACAGCTCTAGTTCTTGCAACACCTACCACGGTACTACCAGCTGCACAACGTACTCGTGCATCAACTGAGCTAGCGGCACGTTCCCAAGCTCCCTTGCCACCTGACAGTACTTCCCAAGCACTCTTGACACAAGATGAGTTGGCAATATCAGATGAACCTTGTGAGCTTCAACAGCAAGAAGGTAGTTGCTGGAGTCAAGTTACAGTTGCATGCTTCTTTATATGTAGTCTCACAGTTTGATGTACACTAACACTTCCTATGTTTGTTGTTGGACTAGCACCTAGGCGCAAGAGGAAACAAACATCAAGGATAATGCTCGATAGGTTAACTAAATCTAGAGGAGGAAGAATGGAGATCCATTTTGAGGAAGGTTTAAAAAGGCCACGTGATGCTATAGAGTCAGCCAAGTTAGTATCAGATGCAGCGGTTGCTGTTAGGTGTCATGTATGTATCCTCCCAACATGGATTCGGTATAGGAATGACAAAGACGAAACCCAGTTCAACACCTTCCTCGACCATTTATCTGTAAGTATGGTTATGTATGGAAACTAGTAATATCGTCTTTCTCTGTCCAATACTTTGTAGGTTCCTGATAATGAGACTCCCATAATTTTCAACAGATGAGGTTCAAGTTGGATAGCCAAGATGATGCAACTAGACAAGCTTTCACCCATGTTTTCAAGTCTGCTCTGCGACAGTATCGGTATAACTTGAGGAAAACTCACTTTGAAGGCAAGGCTAATAGTGAACTTGCCCAAACATCTCCAGTGGAAAATATATCTGATCAAGACTAGAGAGGCCTCATTAAACACTGGTCCGATCCTAAGTATCAGGTACATTATATATATGTCATCAGATCACATGTTGAAGTCCTATTTACGCATGTGCCATACAAATCTATCTTCTTGTAGGTGAACTGTTCAAAGAACAAGGCCAACCGTACGAAAGTGAAATTCCAACAGACGATAGGATCTCGTAGCTATATTGCACACTGTGAGGCTCTTGTAATTAGCTGTTGTTTCACTCTTTTTGCTCTACCATATTATCAGATCTATATTGACTTGTTCCAAATGCAGAGGAAAGCCCGTAAGGACCAAAAAGTACCTGAACCAAATGCTGTGGAAATCTTCAAGGACTGTCACACCAGCAAGAAGAAGGGCTTGACTACACCAGTCAAAGCCGCTGTTGTAAGTCCTTAATCATCATGCCTTTTAACTACTAGTTACTCTGACTTGTGCCTTGAACTGCATGGTTTGCAGCAAATGTCTATTACTCTTTTCAATTTTATACACAATTTTCTTAGCGTATCATTGCACCTTACAAGGTTTAAAAGAGAGGAGTGATGTTCCTTTCATCTTGACCCGTAATCTAGTTCCGTGTTGGACTTGCCCACACAACGTTACAATTGCCTGTTTGTCTGTTCTCAGTTGTTCTGTGATATGAATGACGTCATACTATGCTTACCATATTATAAACTTCGTCTCTTCATCCTTAGCCCTCAATACAATGTGAAGAAATAGACAATACATTAGCGATGGTACATGGTCATATGTTTGGAACCTGGTTTTATTATGTACTTTGCAATAAAATACAACTAATATTTTACATGGGTTCACCAGAATAAGTTCTGTATATAGACCAAAGCTATTTTGTTTGGTTTTGCTGCCTCCTTAATATCTTTTGTTCTGGTACTACTAATGTAAAACCTCAACTTTTCAGCGAGCTATGGAAAAAATGGTGGAACCGCCACCTTCTGAAGGTGGCGAGGCAACTATAACCGCAATGTCAGCTCTTGCTGCAGTGGGTCAGTACATGTCCACTAACAGTGCCAAAAGCACGTTCCTGCGTAATACTGGGTTGGTTGTTAAGGCAATATCGTCCAAACTGCCTCATGATCAAGATATGCAAGCTCAAACACTACAAGAAATCTGTTAATACATGACGGATCTAATCCGTCACGCATAAGTGAAAAACTGTCATGGGTGTCCATACATGACGGATATGAAATCCGTCATGTATATCGCGTCATAATTTGACATAGTACCTTCCTTGACGATTTCTGACCGTCATGGATTTACACCAGGCCCGCCCAGGCCCAAACCATTGTGACAGAGCAGACCGACATGGATTGTTGCCACATAGGATTTTCGATTGCCACATGGCTGCCTACGTGGATACTGTTCTTCGTCATAAAATTCGTCATAGATTTAGGTACAATATAGAGCCCATTAGCCCATTTATTTTGGCCTAATTTTGACCCAGTATGTATTTAGCATAATGCATCACCAGTTTTGACCCAAGAGAGTATTTGCAATGTGTCAAACAGTACACAGTTCATCCAGTAAAAAGCCATCTGTATGTATCAACATCACAGTTTATAAAATCCTCCAAAATCCTCTATGAAATGGTAACTTACAACATAGATTAACAAAATATATCACACATCAAGGTTAGGAACCAGTACAATCCATTTTACATCAACAAAACATATAAACTATTGAGACTTATTCATTGTTCTTGTCATCAGCTCTCTGTGGCAACTATGATGTCGTGGTTGATTGTGATAGGCAACACCGAGTAGCTCGCTACCTAGCATATTTACAAGAATATTAGATACTTGTAGATATGAATAGATAGTACAAAAAAGAGAATTACAGCAAAGATAAAAAAGAATTACATGTCCAAGATTATTAAATCTTTATATTAACAATACTTGCTGCTGACTTGAACATCATAGTACTATTATGTATAACAGGAAACAATAATGAAATGAAGCAGTATATATGATAACAAGATGACAGCTTGCATGAGAACTACAAATTTAGTCTATATACATGGCTTAAAAATTACTTCACTGTTATAAAGGTACAAGCCAAATCAGAACACAGGAACAAAAGGTGATGGCCACCCTAGTAGTGTATCGAAGCAAAATGCAAGGTTATTAAGGTACAAGCTAAAGTCTGAAGTTTCTTTCTTCATTGGTTCATCGTGTACAGATTGCATTTTAGATATGTTCAGACTAGGAGAACCAAAAATGTATCACCATGAAACAGAAGGCACTACTTAACTACAAAATACTAGCACATACCCTCCAACAATTTCATATTTAATATCTTCATTGCAAATTAGAAGCATTTCTATGTTTCTTGTAATCTTAATTAGTGTATGCCGGCTTGAACGCGCATATACATAATAGTAAAAAGTCACCTTAGTTTGTGCAAGCTATAATACTTCATGCACTCTCTGAATTAAGTATGACATGGGATCTCAGGGGACTTACATGTACGCCATGGAGTAGCAATCACTAACCTATTTTGATGGAATTGCATAAGGCCGTATTTTTTATCAAACATCTCAGCAAACATGTGAAAGGCACACCTACAATAGGAATATTTCAGCATCTTCACCTATGCGGCAGCACGCCGTGTAACAAGAAATCACATACAATAGGATTGTTTTTATATCGAATCAAGGCCTACAAATGTGCATAGACATTCAGTGGTGGATGTTGTGATTTACACACATCAATATTACACCACTTTGAATTTTCTTGGAACCATTCTGAAAAAGGAGCCTCCGTTTCTGTGTATATGCTTGCAAAAACAATATATACCAATGACCTCCACTAAACAATGGCTTTAAAAACCAAGTTAACCACATGAGAACAAATCTAGATAATAACAAAGATATATCAGCTGGGCAAAATATGGATGCTCAAGGCACGTGTAGATACAAACTATGGCTGAACTATTTTAAGAGGGTTAAGAGGGAAAATCTTCAAGCACTATACGTATCTAACTCTGCACTGTTTTCCATTATAAACAAATAAAACAGAGTAAAAGACGGGAAAAGGTTTATTTTTACATCTTGTCAGACGGAGGCACTTAATACGTATTATCCTAAACTTGGTGACATGTACTTGAAACAAGGAATTCATCATCAAATTGTGATATATATTAAATTGAGCAAAGATCAGGAGCCTATTTGTATGCATCAATTATATAAGCGGATGAAGTACAAGGATGTCACCTACTTCTAGGTATGCATATAAAAACTAGCATCATCGATTGTATAAACATCTTGGCATTAACCCAGTAACAATCAAACATGAGTTGTACCAGATTTTGATGTTACCAATAACTGATAATACATAGTCGTCAGCTATTTTGGCTTCCCCTTTTCCTTCAAGTAGTGTTTTTCTTCCAAAGGGACTTGTCTTTCATAACAAAACATACAAAAATACAACACTTATATTTGCTGAAAACAAATGGGATCAAACCAAGCATTCCATGGCGACAAGCACCACCATCATCTTGGTACAATAGCATGAAATTCATGTGTCAGAAATTTCATCAACTTGATTGTGTGGAAATCAATCTGATGGCTATTTTCACCACATAACAAATAGAAAGTTTGCACATATTATATAACATAGAAGCAGTGTAATAGCAGGCCTAGTTAACAAACAATCTACTCTTGGTCAATCAATTGAGTGAGATGAATGAATTACTTTACCTCCATAAACAAGAAAAATCGAAGGAACCAACAGGGGCATCTCATACACATTTACTTATTAAACTAGTAGTTTCTTAACTAAGTAGCAGATCTGACAAATTCTACACTACTAGTGCTCACACGATGAGAGAAGAAAAACAAAATATCCAGCGATGCTATCCTAGCGATGGCTGTAACTTGCAACTATCAGGAAACAAAGTGACCATGTTCTGCATCAGGTTCAGACAAATAAAATTCGAGAGCCCCTGGAGAACTATCCAAGAGCAGAGCAGCAAGCATTTGGAAAGAAAAGAAAATAGAGCGAGAGGGTTGGCCTTCTTGTTTTGTGGGGAATCATGGTGGGCGGGGCAGATGACCTCGCTGTCGAGCTCGTCCAGCTCGTGGGGCTCGAGCGTGGGGTCCCAGTCGTCGACGTGTATGGATGTGGAGAGGGGAAGAGCCCCTGCTGATCTGAATCAAAGAAAAAAAGTCTATTGGAATGGGAGAGAGAAGGAAGGAATGAAGGAGAGAGGAATCGACGGGGAGAAGTAGGGAGGGACCCTGTGCGGTGCGTCGTTGTCTCTGGTGACGTCGAGCTCGGGCCTCCCGCAGGTCACGGTCGTCGTCCTCTCCTCGTCCGGCGCTTGCTGCTGCGAATCTCCGGATGGTGAGGCAGCTTCACCACCTAGGAGATGGAGGAGGGAGGCCCCTGCCGCAGATCCATGGACCTGGTCCTTGGTTGTGAGCAGCAGAGGAGCGCCGCAGCAGCTAGGGTTAGCCACCACTTCCATCGGTCCGCTGCCGCCGCCATCGACATGGATCTTGGGCTGCCGTCATCGGTTGGAGGCAGGGAGTTGCAGGCAGAGGACCGGGACGAGGAGAGTAGAGATGCGGCAGCGGCGGATGGAGGAGAGAGATTGGGGCAGTAGTGTTTTAGGTTTAGCTTTTATATACACGAAACGTTTAGGGCCTTAGGCGGGCTTTTTGCGGGCTTGCGGGGTTGTACTGGGCCATTCATGGCGATTTCTGATACTGTCATCGGAAATCCATCATGCATTAACAGGTTTCTTGTAGTGAAAGCAATGTTGTATCTGCGCTCCAGACACAAGTCCATTCCCTAACAGAGACCCTTTGTGAAACAAGGAGAAACATTGCTCAATGTCATCAAGATATGCATGGTTTTGAAACCAGACTATCGAACATTTGCTATGTTGTTCAGGAGCCTAGGGGAAATGAAGGCGACGGTTATGGTGCTCCATCGGACAATACAGCATGAAAACATAACAGTCAGGTCAAATGAACTGAGCTTCTGAACTTCTGGTGGTGCATTTATCTGCTAGACTGTTAAGTTTTATGCCAACCTTCCTTTTGTTATATATTTGTAATTTGTTTTGGTGCGATACAAAATGTATTCTTAACGTGCAGCCACCGCCTAAAGAAAACAGCAAGCCATTTTTTATAGTGTAGGGTGTTCCCTATATTTGCACTGGTGGCGATCTTTGATGCCGAGTGGATGTAATCTGTGCAATCGCCTTAATAGCCTAGCGTTAGTTTTGGCCTTATTTATTTCCTAGTCTTCTTTTTCCCTGGTTTTCTAGTGGCCGCAACTACCATGGCCATATACGGGTTGTAGGATCCATGGGTCACCTACGGGCCGTCGATAAATGGGCCTGTAATCGGTGGGCCTCGGGCCATCGGATAAATGTGTCTACATGGGCCATAATCGGGCGTAATTGGTATCGGCCCAGCACGGTAACAGGCCATAGGACAACAAAGGCTTAATTCTGTCACAGGCATAACGGGTCGTTAATGGGCCAGAATATAGGATGGGCTGGAAACGGGGCAACGGGTTAACATGCCGGAAACGGGCCGACTCTTGCCATGGGCTGATTTTGGCCCATTAGGGTAACAGGCCAGTAATGGGCCGACTCTTGCCATGGGCCAAATTTGGCCCATTAGTGGAATAGGCTAGTAACGGGCCGGAAGTAATCGAGGGCCGAAAAGGAGCCCAAGAACGTATATGCCATCAATAGGCCGAAAGCTAACACGGGCTGGAAACGGCCCATGTAAATCATGGGCCGTTAACGGGTATAAAGAAAATTACTTTTCATTATGGGCTAGACTCACCGTGGGCCTGTAATGGGCCGAAAGATACGAAGGCCTCATATGGGCCGAAAGACGTCGTGGGCCATACATGGGCCGAAAGTGAAATGGGCTGGTATTATATTCGACGGCCCACATGACGTTGTTGGGCCGATTTCCTTTAGGGCCTAACGGGCCGTGAGTTAACGGGCCGTAAAATGGGCTATTCGCGAAGAGACCGCTAACAGGCTTTTCATGGGCCAGCCCGTTAACTTTGACCAAGTCAAACGGGCCGCCTTTGTAAGCTAAATGGGCCACTGTTGGGCCGTGCCACGTGTCGACATATCATAGGCGCCTATCTGACCCACTGACGAGCTGACATGTGTTTCGTCCGGCCAATAAGAATTTTACACGTGGAAATTTCCCATTGGTCGGGGCTGTTAACGGGTTATCAGATTCAAAACCCGACCCGATAGCTTGACGGCGTTCCGTTAAGGTGGATGCCACGTGCCGGTCACCCTTGACGAAAGCACTTCTGTGACGCGCGATTTATCGTCATGGAAGTGGACACTTCCGTGATGATAATTTTGGTAATGTCATGGAACACTTCTACGACAGCACATGTATGACTATCTTGATTCTGTCATAACTTTGTCATGGATGTACATGCATGACAAAAAAAGTGACCTACTGTGACAAACATGTATCATCACGGAAGTGTATTTTTTGTAGTGATGCAAGACAACGTATGCATGATATGAGCAGTATAACCGTGCCAAGTTAGAGCATACACCTCAGTAGGGGAATAGGACTAGTCATCTGTCTCTGAATCCATCTCTGAGGAGCTATCGGGACCCAACAAGAGATCTGCTTTGACAGGTAGCACTGTCTGCTCTGAAGGCCTTGTTTTCACTCTAGATTTTTCCATCTCCCACCCAAATGGCTGATTCACAGGAAGAGTAGTTTAATGTACAAACATTGTCGACAAATGGAAATGTAATGAAGAAAACGATGGGCAAGATATCATTCAAATATATGATGCCTGGTTAAACAGGATGGCATTGCACATTTCACATATATTATGGCTGGCTAAAAGACATGAGACTGCATAATTCCCATATATGATATAGAAACTAAACAGGTGGCATTACAGAACATGTCTAAACTAAGCAGATGACATATATGATGTCAAAAGTAGGCACTGCAAGGCAACATATGCATGATATGACTAACATCATCATGCCAAGGTAGAGAAAACACCTTGGGGGGTAAATAGGAGTGGTCAGCGGCGTCCGAATCCGCCTCAAAACAGATATCTTCCTCTGGATTACAATCTGGAGAGGGGTGGGGAGGGTTTGCCATTGAACCCACCATGGAGCGATGTCTGCATGACATTGTATTGCCGCGCAAAACTCTTCTCTTTTTCTCTACATGTTCAGCATGACTGTGTACAATATCTGACATGCATACGAAAAAAATAAGGTGAAATTATGTAAGGAGAGCATGCAGAAATTTAGAGTGATGGTAACAACCAGTGGATCGATGTTTTTCCGTTGAACCAAAATAGCCCTAATGGATCGACGTGAATGTATAGTAATAAGTGATGCAACAAGTGTACAACCTCTTTGCCGTAGCCGTGTCGACCTCGGCATCATTGGGTTGGTCACTGAAGCAGTTGAGGCAGAGGTGGCCGTCGGAGGTGTGGAGGAAGATCTGAGGAGTCTGTAGACGGCGTCCAGGGCATTGCTCTGTTGTGATGGATCGTTATGTCATTGGAGCAGCTCCAGTGAGCCGTAAGACGTCAAGGCTGAAGCAGCACAAGACAGACATCGTCAATCTCAAGTGGGATTCTAATAGCATCTCCAATAGATGATGTAAAATGGATGTAAAATTAACATCACCAAAAACCACCTGACTACAATAGATGAGGTAAAAATTGTTGACTCTGAACTTAACTTTCGAAACTGAAATTTACTGTGGAATCTGAATGCTACTGTCGAAACTGAAGGCAATGGTAGTAGAGAGGCACTTGACATGTATTTTAGGGAGGGCCTGCAGTTCATCTTCAACTTGCACCCCCCTGAGCCGCCAGCCACCACCGGCCGAACCGCCGGCTCCAGCGCCGCCTCCCCTCCCCGAAGCAACTCGCCTCCGCCGCCCCGGCTAGCCCTCTAGGCTCCCCCCACCCTCCCGCGCGCACCCCCCACCCCCCCGCGCGCGCCCCCCACGCCCACCCTGAACCCTAAGATAGATAGTGGGGTACCTCTCCGGTGAGCCCCCGTCCCTGCTGTGGGTGGTTCTTCCTTAACTCCGGCGAGCCCTCCAACCCCTGAAAATCGACTGACCCAAAAGTCGATTCAGTCGACTGAAGTGTGGCTTAATCAGAGCAGAGCAGCAGCACGAGCGAGGGGGAAAGCAACAGCAGCAGCTAGGCGAGCGAGAGCCGGAGCAGCAGCAGCAGATCCAGCTGGTATGGACGCCGCCGCCAAAGGGGCCTCGCACTGGGGGAGATCCGCCGTGGAGATGTCGCCTGCGGCGCCGGCTTCAAGGTAGACACTCCATGGGGGTGCGGGATGGAGCACCGTCGGTGCCGGGAGGTCGAGTTAAGGAGAAGGTGCGATGCGATGAGTGTACAACCTCTTTGGTGGCGCCGAGTAGGCCTCGTCTTCGTCCGAGGAGTCGATGAGGATGCTGCTGTTCCGGTGGAGCAGGTTAAGGCGGCGCTGTGGGGATGGAGCAGCCACGATAGACGAGGCGATCGTCGAAGCAGCTCCTTGGAGGTGGAGGACGGGCGGCTGAACTGGCGGGATGGCGAGATGGACGACGGATCCTCATCCGGGGAGGTGGACGAGGGATGTTGAGTTGTTGTGGTGGACGACGTCGGCGGGGAAGAGGCTCCGGCTGGGCAGCAGTGACATGGCGGACGGAGGAGGGTGGGGTTTCGCGGCTGGAGCGGAGAGGTTATGGCGGCCTGGGATTTCAAATGGCGAAAAGGGGGCGATGGGAGGGGGTGAAGCATGACTTAGGAACGCGCTTATCCAAAATGTAGGGTGTGTTGCAAAAGTACCCCCCACCGATTTAAACTAGCGGCCCTTTCGGCTCAGGGTTAGAAGGGGGATTTCGGGTGTCGGGATTTGGCAGCTGGAGGGAGTTTTTGCGCATGTTGTAATTTCAGGATAGCAAGGCGCGGGTTGTGAAGGCGCCAGTTTTGGGAGCACGATATCTGAATTTTCAGAATATAACAAGACGTGGGTTGAATTTTAGGGACAAGCCTAATGTGTAGTAATATTGTACTTGTACGTACCAAATCAATTCGCACTTCCCTCAACCAAAAAGAAAACGAATAAAATAAAACTATTCACACCACACAAAGAGAGAGTCTTGCCCCGTTTTACTATACAAATGCTATTCAAAGCTACTCCCTCCTTCCATCTATATAGGGCCTAATGCATTTTTCGATGCTAACTTTGACCAAATATTAGAGCAATGATATATGACATGCAACTTACACAAAGCACACCGTTAAATTCGTCTGTGAAAGGTTCTTTCAATGATATAATTTTCACATTGTGCATGTCATGTACTATTAATCTTGTCAATAGTCAAAGGCGGTCTTAAAAATCTCATTACGCCCTATATAGATGGAAGGAGGGAGTATGAATCCATGTTATGTCCGATTAAATTTTTTCGCTTGCTGAATAATGCATGTAACCTACTCATACCAACATTTTAGTGCATTCCAAATGTCTATACTACCACTGCAATTCAAACTAAATTTGAATTTGTTTCTCTATTTCAATAAGAATCTATAATCATGATTGTTGCCAACTTCAACCATCATAGTTTCCTTGCTATTGGCCAGATATAAATCAGACGGCCTATAATGCAGGATGGCAGGCACACCATCATCAACAACTCCGTTTTTTTATAAGAGTAGAGATAAAATATAATAAATGTAGTATACCATGTTCATGACCACACCTTGTGTAGCACCGTTATATATATTCACACATCCGTCGGTTTGAAACACTATGATAAATTCTTCAAATATCCGAATTCGCTTTTTATAATGAAGTATATATGATCTCTATTCGTCTTTTACACCCACACAACCCTCTTATCTTTGTAGCTAGCGCTAACTTTCTCTTGTGCATGCACACGCCCGCATCCCTCTCACCCTCCCTCAGCATTCTCTAGCTCCATCGCGTAAATTCGTCTTTTCACTTTAGGTCGTTCACCCACGGTGTGTGTAGGCCCCCAGCTCCTTCTTTACGGCACACATCGATCGATATGCCTCTCTATCCCTGTGTGCCTAGCACAAACACAAGCTTCCCCTCTTCTCTTGTCACCGTCCATGCCTCACTCCCACCACTCTTTTCATCGTTCTCGTACTCGCACACTCCTCCCCCTCGATATAGTGTGCCTCTCGTACCACCTCCTACATGCATCCCTCTCTCTCTATCCTTCTCCTTGTGCCTCATTTGCTTCTAACACACACATGCATGTATACCGATCGATCTCCCAACATATACCTAGATCGACTTTAACAACCCCCCCCCCATCGATCAACGTACCTCACAAGTTATGTCTCTCCTTTCTCTTACAAAGGGTGATTGATCTTCCTATGTAGTTACGTCTGCTTACCACATCCACATCATCCCCCCTCATCATTCATGCATGCCTCCTGACCCGTCTCTCACACGCACATGCACAGACAACAAGCAGCCATCTCCTCTCTTATTGATATTGCAGGCGTGCCCTCCGTTTGTCTAGCAAGCCTATCCCACCATTTGTTAGAAGCAACTCCACTACCACCCCCCTCCAACACTCTAGCTCTGTCTCTCTCCCAACCTTATTCATCTCCTGCACATATGCATGGATGCCGATCGATCTCCCTTAATACATGAGGCAGATCGATCTCCTTAATACATGAGGTAGGCCTCTCTCCTCCTCCACACATATACCAGCCATTGTACCTCTATAGTTAATTGGGCCTCCCTCTTCCCCCACCACACACCGATAGTCGAGCGCTGCAGGTAGGTATCCATGCCACAGAGACAAATTGCACATGTCCCATCTCATGTTCCAGTAGGCCAGCCACTCTATATCTTTGACGTGGGCACACACAAATTTGATGGCACTCTTTATCGATCGCGCATGCACACACACACACACACATCATCATCCCTCTCTTCGATACTATGGACACCTCAAGCTGATGATACCTCCACTCTCTTCTCGTGGATCGCCCCCTCTATATATATGTTATATCCAGGACTCTATTTCACACACATTGCATATGTTAAATAT
>NC_041392.1:116562197-116593315 GCF_002162155.2 Triticum dicoccoides | reverse complement strand
CTCAAGAACCCACACACTATATCTCTCTAGGTTTGTATCTCTCTCACACAACCCCACGTAGGTGGTGTACGTATACAAGAAGAGAATAGGTGCACCGTGCACGTACTCACGCTTTGTGCCCAGCCACACCCGCGCGGGTACACGGTGGAGCTCATTTCTCCGCAGAAGTTGAATTTGTTCTTGAAACATCAAGTGGCCAGAGACTCGAAAACTTATTTGCCCATTAGTGACTTGTCATGGCGGTGGTTTTTAGTTTGTATGATAATACTGCATCCACCTAAAGTAATGAAAGTTCTTACGTAAACTTCCTAGTAATTCCCTCTTCGTAGGTGCAGCATTACTCCTAACATTTGTAATATCAGTTTGAAACTTGTAATATTGCCGTGTCCTATTCCCGCGTTTTCAAAATCCTGCAAATCAAATAGGTCCTGAGTTGGTGATAATGTTGTGCCTCCCATCTTTCACCAATAGCCGTCGGATCTAGATCTGACGCATACAAACCAAGCTTCTCCATTTTTGCAAAAAGATGCCCGCACTTGTTCCCTATTTACAAACAACTCCTTGTCTCTCACAATCAGCCTCATCTCCTCCCCACCACATCTAGGAGTAGAAGGCCGTGGAAAAATCTGGCGCGATGGCCGCTGCCGGAGCCGTCCACCCCCAATCTTGGTGTTCCGTGCAATGCACGGGCATCTACGCACAGGAAATTATGTCGAACAGGGCTAGTTGTAAGCAGGCTAACTCTACAGCCATGATGATAGTGACTGCAGACGATGAGGCTGACTATGGTATGCCGAACACGGCGCCTATACTCAGGTGTCATCTTCGGTGCAGGTTCTTGTCACTTCACTGTGAGGAGCGGCACGTATAATGTGACCAACGGATATTCACTGTGAGGAACTGCCTTTGGGTGAATGACACGTGGCCCCAGGGGGTGGCTGGCCCACCTATCATACAGCCAAAGGCAGGTGTAGTAGAGCGCCGAGGAGTAGTACGAAATCCTACGCACCTAAGCATGCTAACCTAGGGCTGAGTGATCATTCGAATTGCAACATCAATTGACTAGAAGCTACGCTAGACCCATGGAGGCGATGAGCGCGAGCATCAGCCGGTTGTGCCAGATGGTCCACGACGTCGGCCTGCGGCCCGGCACCGAGGAACGTCTCCAGGTTGTATTGCTTGAGGCCGCCAGGGCGAGGGGACGCTTGGACGACAGCTTCGTCTCCTTGTTCGACGAGGTCCTCATCGGTTTCCTCGACAAGTTCACCGTCGTCAAGAAGCTTGCGGATGACTTTGACGTAAGCCTCCAGCCGACGCGCCCAGGCTCTGCGATGCCCGCCACCCTCAATAGCCACTATGGTAACAACCTCTTTGATGCACTGGTGGCCCTGCGACTGCCCGTCGTCGCGCCGGAGAATGTCCACCTCGAGGCCGCGCTCGCCGCGCAGCGCTAGGTGCCGCAAGACACCATCGACATAATCACCCACATCTACGCGCAAATCGTCCACAAGGACTACTACATGCAAGAGGAGGACGATAGGACGTTGGCCTTCTTGGAGCGCAGGGCAACCTTGGACGGAACTGTTCAGAAGCACGTTGAGCTCGCCGCCAACGCCGCTGCTCCTCACACGTCGGTTGGTGACCCGGCGCACTAGGGCGTGAGGATGTCGTGGAATGTTGATGGATCCGTATGTATTTTTATATTTCCGTCAAATCCATGTAGTAGTATATGCTGCTACAGTAATTATCTTACCTTTCGCATCAACTTGATAATTTTCGTACGTACTCCATGCATGAACGGCGCCAGAACCAAACTTCTCATTACTCTAGGCAAAATCGTTATTTTCTATCTATCGGTCGCGCCATGGAGCAGAACCAAATTTTACAAGTTACGAGTTCAAAAGGAAAAGTCTGCCGTGTTCGCGTCGCACCCCCACACGGTTGGTCTGGCACGCCGCTCGGCGGGAATGCGTGCGGTGTTGCATTTTCACTTACAAGTGGGACCGCAGTTGAGCAAACCGACTATCGGCAAACCCCCACCCCGCCCACCGCGCGATGGCTGAGAAAACAGGAGGGAGAAGTGATGGCTGTAGCATGGACTCCAAGAAAATTTGTGTCGGATGGTACTCGTGCGGGTGGCGTGTGCCGTACTGCTAGACGTGAATGCTAGTTATGGACCATGCCACCCCACTATATCGAGCCTATAATGAGGTACGTAGAACAAATTTCCTGCAGTCCGTGCTCAACCCTCCTATATCTCTCTTCTCAGCCAGCCAGCGGACGCGCGGAGCCCATCGTCTGTTTGCTCACATGCGGCCCCACATGTCAGTGAAAACCCAAGAGGACCCACTAAACCTGCACATCTTTCACCTCGACGTGCTGGTGATGAAAAACAAATCAATTAAAGATCTTCAGTGACCCACTGAACACACATATCATTTTATTACATACAACAGGTCATCAACCCACATCGACAACGAGGATACATTATAAATACTAAAGTTTTCACCACACAACAAATAACAAGCCATGAAATGAACTTCAACTCAACCATTCCGCAGCATTGGAAACGCTTGCTTTGAACCACGAGTGATTCTATGGGACGGGCCATCTGTTATCGATCTGGAGACCAACGCAGGATCGATCATCCAGGCTGAAGCGGCCAACTATATCAGTACCAGGGTAGGGAACCACCCAAATTTCCGAGGTATAGACATAGTTGCTTCTCATAAATGTGTCAAGAGCAGTTGGATCGCCTTTCACCATCATCGGATAGTTTTGTCCAAGGAAGAGCGAGTTTTCTCCAAGACTATCAATTCTGTGCTAGGAAGAAGGAGTTGGCGCTAGCACACTAGTATCCATCCCGAATACCATGCAACTGGTGTTGGAATAGGTCCGGGGAGTGCGACCATGGGAGACACCTGCTTCCTTAGCAGTAACATCATCAGTGGGCTGTATACACAGAAGAAGAGGTGATCCATCGGAATTAGTTGCCAGGCGCCACAGAGTATATGGGTGCTGCTCGTCCTCATGCTCGTGATCATCACCATCGGCATCTCCCCCTTGGTTCTAAAAAATTTCAAGTATAGGTGGTGGGATGTTCACAGGACCTTGGAAACACAAGAAGAAGGTTAATTAGTAAAGGGAAACTTGCTAACCCGCATGCATGTGAATGAAACAATTATAATTACCGTGGAAGACAAACGTACCGAAACTACTAGGACGCCATGCAAAAACAGTGCCACGAGTGGTGGCAGAAAACACAAGGCCCTCGTATTGAATTGCATCACAGTACTCATCCGTGTACAGAAACTGATTTTTGAGCAATATCCATCGAGTCAAACCACGAAGGACGGCAACAAGCTTGTCGAAGATAGCAACAACTTGATAGTTGTTGTAATTCCAAGAGCGGTTGGGAACTCGACAAATTGCTATCTTCCATAGAAGACAGTCACCATGATCGTATTTGAACGTGCGTACATTACCGGTGTGCTCAACCTCTGGCCAGTGTGTTGAGATTTTTGGAAGTGGAACCCGATGACGAGTGTACACATTCACAAGTTCCCACTCACAGTTGGACCCAATGTAAACAACCCAATCTCCATTTGCGCCCGCCCAAGCCTTGCCCTCAAGCGATGGCATCTCAACATCATACGTATCATTATCAAGCGGCATCAAGTGGCACAGGGCGAGGCCTCCGTTGTGCTGGCGCCAGTCATCAGGGTCACGGCGAAGAAGATAGGGGAGATCAAACCGCTCCTTGACTCTTGGGTTTTTTGTAATGATGTTATTAGTTGAGTCGAAAATGGGCTTGAACGAACCTGCCATGCTAGCCGAGGTGATGACGTCGCACCGATCAATGAGTTCCTCCACCATGTCATCTTTCAGATCAGGGCAATAATAACGGGGTCGTTTCTGGCCTACTCCCTCCATGGAGAAGACGATCGAACAATGGCAGAAGAAAGGGTGAAGGGCTGAAGGAAAATGGAGGAGGGAGAGGAAGAGTGTGCGACAGCAGTTCCAAATCGAGAGGGAAAGGCGAAGAGTCGGTGGACGGTTGCGAGTTTGCCACGGTTCACGAAGAGGCGCCCCGGCCTACACGTCCATTTGAAAATACTCCTACTACTCGCCGTCGTCTCACTGATATGTTGGAACGGGACCACATGTCAACGAAACATAGTGTGTAATTTCTCGTGCAAAATGCGATCTGGCCGCGTTGGCCCGAGGTGCCGCATTAGTTATCGACCTTTGTTTTTTTAATGGCGTGCCGATCAGTTTTGAAGCATGACTAACTGGTACTGTACATGGAGAGGATGACAACAGGGACCCGCCAAGGTCATGGCAGTACGCAAGCAAGTGCCTCCTTATTTCAAGCCAATAAAAAAATGGCTCCTCCTAGTCGATTTCTGACATCTGGATCCCATGCCATTGTCAACGTAGTCAATAAATGAGAGAATTGCACAACGAGCGGCTGACACCAGGGACCCAGCAGCTCGCCCAGTTATTTTTGTTTTGGGTTAATTTGATAAATGCCACTCCAAATCTGGTGTATCCGAGAAATGCCACTGCAATTTCCAAACTTTGAAAAATGCAATTTCATGCCATTTCTAGTGCCATTTTTCGAAGTCTGGAGAGGCGTTTTTCAAAGTTTGCAAACTGCAGTGGCGTTTTTCAAAGTTTGCAAAAATTGCAGTGGCATTTTTATGAATCGCCATAATTGGAGTGGCATTTATCTAATTTTTTTTGAGACGGAAGCAGGGTGTCAACTGGGCTGTGCGGGACACTCTGGTCTGTCTAGACAACCTTTTCTTTTATGTTTACCACAGACCACCCAGTAGTTTTTTTTTCTTTCTGAAAATGGCTAGCTCAGTTCTTTTGTGATTTGTCAAGTAAGTCGCTTTATCAGGCCTGCTGGGCTGCAAATCTTTCAAGACGAGGAGAGCTTCATTCGGCTGGCCGAGAAAATGGCCTATCAGTAATGAGAAATGGGTTGTACATTTTTAAAAATCATCAAACCGGCAATTATTTTTAAATATCTTTTTTTCATTTCGAGATTTTAAATAGCATTAATTTTTATGCGTGGAAAATTTATTGGATTTTATATTGATATACATTTATTTTATAAATCAGTCTGAATGTGACTCAAAATTTCGGGATTAAAACAGTTCAGACCGCACCGACATATGCAAAATTTTGTATAATTTTTTAACTGTGTCCACAATATGGGCTGTAATCCAAACATAAAGAATATGGGCTCAAAAAACCCGTAAGAATTAGCAAATGGGCTGTAGATTATTTGAAATAATGGCAGATGGGCTGTATGCTGTTTTCGACAGATGGCATGTATACTGTTGGATGTCCATCCAACGGCCGTCGTGCTTCTTCAATCTCTGCTCTTCCTGCTCCAGCCGCTCAAACAAGTGCCGGCGGGACTGCCTGCTCCCTCCTCCCCGCGGCCGGCTGTGCTGCCGCGCAGGCCTCACCGCCCGACCGTACTCCCATCGCTGGCCTAGCCATCCCTCTACTCACCCACACCAGCTATTATTCTCCGGCCACGGCAGACGAACCAGTAAACCCTCGTACAGTCGTACTCCCCTCCGTGTGGTAAACAAAAACAATGGCCGAGTCTTCCCTGCCTCCGTGTCGTTCCCTTCCTAGGCCTCGCCGTCGTCCACCGCCCTGGTGCTCTCGGCGTGGCGTGGTCAGCATGGTCAACGATCGACATGCATCTGAAGTGGACTATACGTGGAGAGGCTGACAGCTGGGTCCACGGCCGCACGCAAGGAAATACCTCCTTATTACGCGCAAAATAATGATTTCCTCCACCTGACATCTGGGACTCACCGAAACGGCCTCTGTATTTGACGGAAAAAAACGTTACAGCCGCTGACAGCTCAGACCCACCAGCTATATCTTCGCATGCAAAGAAGTGCCTCCTTATTACGCGCAAAAAAATGAATACTCCCCTGCTAGCTGGGACGCAGTATAGTGGGCCTACTAAGTTGACGAGGATGAAGGGCTTTGTCAACTTAGTCAATATGCATGATTCTAGCTCACTGACCGTACGATGTCCATCCAACGGCCATAGTGCTTCTTCAACTTCTGGTCTTCTTGCTCCATCCGCCCAAAGCAGCGCCGGTCGTGCCGCCTGCTCCTACCTCCCGTGGCCGGCTGTGCTGCTGCGGAGGCCTCACCGCCCCCATACTCCTCCCACCGCTGGCCAGGCCATCCCTCCACTCCACTCACCCACACCCCCTGTTATTCTACAGTGACGGCAGCGCAGCCGAACCAGTGAACCCTCATACTCCTCTCCGCGTGGGCATCCAATGCCGCGTCTTCCCCGGCTCCGCGTCGTCCCCTTCCTAGGCCTCACCGTCGTCCACCGCCGTGGTGCTGTCGGCGTGGCGTGGTCAATGTGGTCAACAACCAAATTCCATCGGAAGAATACTGTACGTGGAGAGGCTGACAGCTGGGTCCACGGCAGCCGCAAGGAAGTGCCTCCTTATTACACGGAAAATAATTATTCCTCCACCTCACAGCAGGGACCCACCGGACGCCCACCAGTATATCGCGAAATAAACGTTTCCCCTGACTGCTGGGACCCACCCGACGGGCCACCGTATTTCACAAAAAAAAGGTTCCCCTTGCTGTCGGCTCGGTGTTGGGGAACGTAGTAATTTCAAAAATTTCCTACGCACACGCAAGATCATGGTGATGCATAGCAACGAGAAGGGAGAGTGTTATCTACGTACCCTCGTAGATCGGAAGCAGAAGCGTTAGCACAACGCGGTTGATGTAGTCGTACGTCTTCACGGCCCGACCGATCAAGCACCGAAACTACGGCACCTCCGAGTTCTAGCACACGTTCAGCTCGATGACGGTCCCCGGACTCCGATCCAGCAAAGTGTCGGGGAAGAGTTCCGTCAGCACGACGGCGTGGTGACGATCTTGATGTTCTACCGTCGCAGGGCTCTGCCTAAGAACCGCTACAATATTATCGAGGATTATGGTGGAGGGGGGCACCACACACGGCTAAGAGAACGATCATGAAGATCAACTTGTGTGTCTAGAGGTGCCCCCCTGCCCCCGTATATAAAGGAGCAAGGGGGGTGCGGCCGGCCCTAGGAGGAGGCGCGCAGGAGGAGTCCTACTCCTACCGGGAGTAGGACTCCCCCCCTTTCCCTAGTTGGATTAGGACTTGGGGGGAAGGAGGAGAGGGAAGAAAGGAAAGGGGGGCGCCGCCCCCCTCCTTGTCCAATTCGGACTTGGGGGGGGAGGGCGCGCGGCAGCCCCTTGGCCTCTTCTCCTCTTCCTCCACTAGGCCCATTAAGGCCCATTAGGTTACCGGGGGGTTCCGGTAACCTCCCGGTACTCCGGTAAAATGCCGTTTTCACTAGGAACACTTCCGATGTCCAAACATAGGCTTCCAATATATCAATCTTTATGTCCCGACCATTTCGAGACTCCTCGTCATGTCTGTGATCACATCCGGGACTCCGAACAAACTTCGGTACATCAAAATATATAAACTCATAATAAAACTGTCATCGTAACGTTAAGCATGCGGACCCTACGGGTTCGAGAACAATGTAGACATGACCGAGACATGTCTCCGGTCAATAACCAGTAGCGGAACCTGGATGCTCATATTGGCTCCTACATATTCTACGAAGATCTTTATCGGTCAGACCGCATAACAACATACGTTTTTCCCTTTGTCATCGGTATGTTACTTGCCCGAGATTCGATCGTCGGTATCTCAATACCTAGTTCAATCTCGTTACCGGCAAGTCTCCTCGCTCACCGTCTTCCTCCTACCAGTAGGCAGAAGCGAACACGCGCGCACCCGCGGAGCCCTCCACCTCCTGCTTCACGCTGGAGGATGCTCCTTCGTCCTAATCCGCGTCTGGAGACGCCCCGAGACCCCTCTCTCCTCTCCCTCACTCGCTGCTCTCTCTTCCCTCCCCTGTCTTGCTCTCTTCCCCACCACCGAGCGTGCCCGTCACCACCGCTCACCGTTGCTGCGCCCTGAGCCATGGCCTCACCTCCCAGACGTATCCCTCATCGCCTCCATGTCGTCCTGAAGCTCCGCACCTACTCACGTAAGCCAGGGAGCCCTGCAGCATCGCCGACACCATCGTGTTCATCGTCGGGCGCCAGAGATCGTTGTCGTCGATTCACGCCGAAGAGGGCCTCCCCGAGCCGTCTCAGCTGCTAAACGACTGCGCTGTGAGGACTCCTTCGTTTCCCCCTCCTCCCCTACTCGTTCTCGTGTCGTAGCTACAGTCCCCGCAAGCATCAAGCTCCGGCCATCGCCATGGCCGGCGAACCTCGCGCCCCGGAGCTCTTCCTCTCACTCCAGTAGCTCCCGCGTGCTCTCCAGGTCCCTAGGGTCCCGACGCGCCTCTGCTCTCTGGCTAATGCGCTGCAGCCACCGCGCTCGTGCTGGCCTGAGCTCCGGCCGCCGCCAAAGCCGTTGTGGTCGTCGTTCCCGGCCACCCCATCGCCTCCCGAGGCCTCCCCTAGTCGTGCACGAGCATGAGCTCTCCACCGGTACCCTCGGTGCATCGAACCGCTACCGGAGCAGCGATTCCGACATGCATCCGCCATCGGATGAGGTCGCCGGCGGCGAAACCCTGTTTAGCCGATGTGGCAACAATTAGTTTAGGCTCTAATTAACCCACACCCACTGACACCGGGCACCACCCGCTAAACTAACCCCTGGTTAATTTAGTTTAACAAAAAAATAACTCTCTGTTAGTACAGAGCCTATGACATGCGGGCCCTAGAGTCAGGTTTGACCTAGACCCGTCCTGTTGACTGGATGACGTCACAGTGACGCAGTGATGAGGTCATAAATGCTTTTCTGGATTTTAAATAAATCAAAAATGATTTGTTTAATTCAGAAAATATCCAAAACTTTGAAAAATCATAGAAATTCAACCGTAACTCCAAATAAGATAAATTATATATGAAAAATGATCAAAAAAATCTAATCTATCCATCTGTACGATTTTCATGCATGTTTGAATGACTTAAAGTTGCTGTATAAGACAATTTGAATTAATGGCATTTGAAATGTCTTACATGGAGTTTTAATTTGAACTTTGGGTTCAAACAAACTTCATTTAAATCGTTGCTAGCTGCATTAGCTCAACTCACATCATATTGTCATGTCATGATCATGCATCATATTGTCACATTGCATTGATTGTGTTCCTTCTCTGTTGCCGGTGACTGTCCCCTCTTAGTAGACGACGTTCCGATGATTATTCAATGACACCGATGAAGAACTATATTATCTTCAGAAGTCCCAGGCAAGCAAAACTCCCTTGTTCATTCAGATACAATCCCACTCTCTCTCGCTCCTGCTCTCTTTTACTGCATTAGGACAATAATGATTCAACTGCTACATGCTGCGGTAGCTGAACCCCTTTCCTCTGCAAGACCTGGCATTGCCACAGTAAATATATGAAACCCACTAGCATGAGTAGGAGCTGTTTAAGCCCTGATGTGCCTACTCATTCATGCTTGTTTGTCCTGCCTGCTATTTCTTAGAGTTGAGTCAGGTCTGATTCATCGGGAATGAATTGGAACGTGGTGAACATGTCCTACCGTTGAGAGCTAAGTGTGTGAACACGATTTGGTAAAGGTAGCGGTGAGAGGCCATGTAGGAGTACATGCTGGGTTGTCTCATTGCAGCCGTTCTCAGGAACTGAGTTCTGTGTTTGTGATCCATGAACAGTTACTACCACACATTGGGCTCCGGGCGCTCCAAGCTCTCTCGACTTATTAATCAACCTGATCTCTGTCCAGGAGTTGCAACTAGTTTCTGGTGTCTGTAGGTAGTGTTAGTAGTCTACCAAGTGGCACCCGGTACAGGTGGGCTTGGGACAGACTAGGGACAGTGGCACGGTGTACCAAGTGGCACCCGGATGGTGGGCTTGGGAACCCTGCACACATCGTTTGGGGCCGTGAGCGACACCCAGGCCGGATCTCCTTGCGGATGGAACCCGAATAGGCGATAAACCTAGACTAGGGACTTGTTGGTTAGTCAGGTCGTGGCCGACTCCCTCGCCAAGCTTCCGCTTGAAGGTTGCCGAGATACACGATGTGTACATGGTGGTAAGTGGCGAGAGCGTGTGTGAAGAAGTACACCCCTGCAGGGTTATCATTATCTATTCGAATAGCCGGATTCCTCGGATATGGAAACTTGGACCCCTTGCATAGTTCATAGACAAGTGAAAGTGGATAGTCTAAAATGCGCAAGATAAGCGTGAGTGCTATGGATGGCGCTCTCGTAGGGAGACGGGAGCAGATCCATAGTGGTGTATTGGTATGGTGAATATGTGGACTCATGTGCGCCACCTCAAAAGAGTTACTTGCAGTCGTAGTTCAGGATAGCCACCGAGTCAAAGCTGGCTTGCTGCAGTTAAACTTCACCACCCCGTTGTTGATACCGATGCATATGTAGATAGTTCTGATGTAAGTCTTGCTGGGTACATTTGTACGCACGTTTGCCTATTTTATGTTTTGCAGAGACGTCAGTCTCGCTAGTAGTTCCGTGTGGACTTCGACGTTTAGCTTGATATCTCAGCTACGATCTTGTGCCGTCGGCAGTATCAGGTAGATAGTCAGGCTTCTCAGCCTTTTTCATTTATAGATGGCTGTACTCAGACATGTTAAGCTTCCGCATGTTCTTTGACTTGTATACTCTGAATGTTGGGTCATGAGACCCATGTTTGTAATATCTCGCTCCTCGGAGCCTAATGAATAAATACTCTGAGTCGTAGAGTCTTGTTGTGATGCCATGTTGTATTGCACATATTGAGCATATTGTGTGTATGATTGAAATTCTTGGTATGTGTGGGATCCGACAACCTAGTTGTTTATCCTTGGTAGCCTCGCTTATGGGGAAATGTAGTCTTGTGCTTCCATGAGCCATAGAAGTCTGCTACAGCCCGGTTCACCGGAGTCCTGCTAGCCCAGCACTACTGCTCCGGAACACTTGACTGGCCGGCATCTGATTCACTTTGTTCCTGTGTTTGTCCCTTCGGGGAAATGTCACGTGGTGACATCCGGAGTCCTGCCTAGCCTGCTACAGCCCAGTTCACCGGAGCCCTGTTAGCCCAGTGCTACAGCCCGGATTCACACGCTGCTGACCGACATGCTCGATGTTGATTCATGTATGCTTGTCCCCGTAAGTTAGTGCCACTTTGGGTTCACGACTAGTCATGTCGGCCCGGGTTCTCTGTCATATGGATGCTAGCGACACTATCATATACGTGAGCCAAAAGGCGCAAACGGTCCCAGGCCATGGTAAGGCGACGCCCGTGGGAATACCGTGCGTGAGGCCGCAAAGTGATATGAGGTGTTACCGGCTAGATCGATGTGACTTGGAATCGGGGTCCTGACACGCGTCGCGGCGCCCCATGCATTCTCGACAAGCCGAGTGTTGGGGTGTGTTTGGATTGTGGCCAAAGTGCACCTTGCCAAAATTTTGGTCATGACCAAAAGATTGGTCTTTGTTTGGATGGTTGCCATTTTTTGGCATGCCAATGAACTCTAGCCAACTCTAGTTCATTTTTCTTGCCAATGTCGGCCAAATCATGGGCAACCAATACCTCAACCAAAATTTTGGTCATGACCCAAAGATTGGTCTTTGTTTGGATGGTTGCCATTTCTTTGGCATGCCAATGAACTCTAGCCAACTCAAGTTCATTTTTCTTGCCAATGTCCGTCAAATCATGGGCAACCAATACCTCAACCAAAATTTTGGCTACCCAATGTTTTGATGGGGCAACCTTGGGCACAAACCAAACATACCGTTGGTCGTGCCACAGCACTAACGCCACCCTCGGCAAACTGAAACCGACCGTGTCTAGCGACGGTATGAGCGTGTCGCTCACTGCGGTCGCCGTGTCCAAAGGCGGTGCTGGAGCTGCGCCCAGTTGTTGGCCCCAACGACCCACATGAACGGTTGTCGATGGAGAGGACGTCGTGGGCCAGCTCCTCCATTGGACTAGTCTGCGCTACGTCGTCCCGACGGGTGTGCCCCACATGTCTGTTTCCCTGTTTTCCCGGCCATATTCGAGCGTCAGTGCTCCGCGTTGCGCATTAGGCCTTTCACATGTAGGCCAAGCGAGACAAATTATTGTTTATTTGAGCCGTTCAAGTATAATCATGTGGTGTTTGCTTATTTCTCATTCCTCTCTAACCCTCTTCTCCATCGATCATGTCGCCCTCTAGTCGAGTCCATCCTCCCGCATGCCTCATTTGAACATTCCGCCGAGTATCATTCGCATGTACCCACCCTAGTCCTCTTTCAATAGATCTCCGGACCCCGAGATGAAATCGAGAGGGAATGAGTGGGGGCACGTGATACCTAAGGCGGATTCAAAATTTTGAACCGGTGATCATAGCATCTGCAAATCATATATAAAGGGTATTCAATGTTTGTTTTGTTTTTGAACGTACAATATACTCCCTCCTATCCTTTCTACTACCTCCTTCCATCTATATTGGGCCTAATGCATTTTTCAAGACCGCCTTTGACTATTGACAAGATTAATAGTACATGACATTTATAATGCAAAAATTATATCATTGGAAGCTCCTTTCACATACGAATTTGATGGTATGCTTTATTTAAGTTGCATGTCATATATTATTGCTCTACCTTTTGGTCAAAGTTAGCCTCAAAAACGCATTAGGCCCTATACAGATGGAATGAGGGAGTAGTTTACATATAAGTTTTATGTGTAGTCAAAGTATATCCTCTGACGTAGGTATCCCTGCCTTACCCTCCCTTTTGGTCACTTACTGGCAGACCCCATGCTTGCTAGGCCCCGCATGTTAGTTACTCAATGGGTTCGGCCACGTCAGGGGATCCTCATCCGTAGTAATACTCCTTCTGTTTTTATTTACTCCGCATAAAACGGAGGGAGTGGTGGTATAATAAATGATGCGGGCGGGGGAGGGGGAGGGACGTCGGTTTGCTCTCAACTGCGGTCCCACAAGCGAGCGAAAACGCAAGACGAAGCAAATTCCATTCGGTGGGCGACATGGAGGGTCCAGCGTGCCGGGCTGCAACGCGAACGCGACAAGAGCAATGTACAGTCAAAACCGATTGACCGGTCATCCCCGGAACCACTATTCACACCAGAACCTTCGCTACTCGGCCTACGCCAGCCACTGCCCTAAAACGACACCAAATCTCCAGCCCATTCCCCCACCTTTCGATACCCTAGCCCGCATCAAGTGTCCCCTAGTTCGCCAGAAAGCCATGGTGCACCGCAAGATCACTTACTACAAGATGCTGACACCAGAGCACCGCGCATAAATCGCGGTGGCGGTCGGCACCACAGACCTCCGTTCCCAAGCTCGCTTTGCGGTGGGCCAATCCCCGAGTTCTCTGGAGCCAAGCTACGAGGAGGAGGAAGCCGATCCAATGTTCATGGCGGAGGTCGCGGCGCAGAAGGCCCCCGATGGGTATGAGATGATGGACATCGACTTCGTGCCAGCGTCCGAGTCCCGCATGGTGCAGGCGGACCAGCGGTTCAACATGGCGATACTAAAGAAGGACCGGAAGGCAGAGGCTCAAATCTACGCGGAGCGCGCACATGCCGCTGCCATCGAGGCTCTCCTGCAGGCGGAACCGGATGTCGTGGATGTGAACCAGGCGGCGGAGGCTCAACTTGAGGCAGAGCGCGCGGATGCCGCTACCATCAAGGCCCTCCTGCAGGCGGAACCGGACGTCCTGGACTTGAACAGGACAGCAGAGGCTTGACTCGATGCAGAGCGCGTGGATGCCGCTCTCATCGACGCCCTTCTGCAGGCGAAACCGAACGTCCTGGGCTTGAACCGGGCGGCGGAGGCTTGACTCGACGCAGAGCGCGCGGATGCCGCTGCCATCGAGGCCCTCCTGCAGGCGGAACCGGACATCCTCGACTTGAACCGGGCTGTGCCCTCGTCCGTGCAAAGCGCCCGCACGCTTCGCTTGAATGAGTGGCTGGAGGCCGAGGACAACCACGGTGCGGAGACACACGTCAGCAGCGACGGCTGGTTCGCGCCGGCAACCAAAGACGATGAGGCCATCTCTTTCCGCGAGCAGTGATAGTTTTTCTTTATGTTGTTGTTTTCATGGATCTTTTGCTATGTAAAAACATATATTTGTTATGCAAGTCGCCTGACTTGGGTTAATCTACCATTTCAGGCGGTTGGATGAATATCCTACGTCTCCTAACCCTTCTTTCCTTCTTCCTCACCTCTTCTTCTTCCCCAACAGACCACCGCACGGGCCGTACGGATACTCCCCAACATGCGGTTGGATAAACATACTCTATGAACGAAAATTATGTGTCAGCGATAGGATGGCTGAGTTTGGTATGTTCACATGCGACAGCACGTGTCAGTGAGGGTGTGTTCCCTTGGTTGGGTTTGCGGCGTGCAGGAGCAACTGTGTGAGGGAGCGATGCGACCATGGCGTGCAGGAGCGACCGTGTGAGGGTGCGGTGCGACCGCGGCGTGCAGGAGCGACCATGTGAGGGTGCGGTGCGACCGCGATAGCCGTGCGCAAGTGTACCTCCTTCTCATTTTGAAAACTTTAGGCAAGCTTGGCAAAAATGTGTGGCGAAGTTTGGCAATGCAAGGCCTAGATCCAAAGAGGATAAGTACGTACTCCCTCCGTTTCTTTTTAGTACGTACTAGGAGTACTAGTGTTAAAAAAGAAAGGCTGGGTTTTCCTTCGCGGGATTTAATCGATACAAATCCTCGTTTTACGTGTCAATTAATGCGTATTTTCTTCTCCAAAGACCAAAGAGCTAACCATCTCACTCCTCATCGCTTGATTAATGCAGCGCCATGCAAACCAACCTTCTCACTTCCGCATGCATGCAGGGGATATTAATGTCCTTGGTTGCTAACCCCATCAATTTTGCCTTGATTAGTGTTAGTGGCCCTTTCCAAATTGTAATTTTGATATTACTGGCCTTCTGTACAAAAAATGGAGGTAGTAACTATATTTGACTTCCTTCCCCATTGCGGTGACGTCGATGATATTTTTTGTGTGGTGGTTTGGTGAAGTGCGTTCGACGGAGAACACCATTTGCATCCAGGAAGTCCTTTACTAGTACTACTAGGAGTAACTAATGCGGTGAGATGGCTTCTCGAAGAAGATGATGGAGAAGCGGAGTCAGCGAAGAGTGAAATGATGGTTGCTTCGTCCGTGCTTTTGTGATTTGACGCCTCACTGCTTTGTGATTTGTGATAGAAGGGATAGGGGAGTAGACTCTGTGCTCTATAATGTAGTACTACATGCGTCCAAGCATGGGAGAAAGAGGAGAGACGTTGCATTTTTCTATTCCTTCAATCAATCAATCACGGAGCTTCGATTCCATCTTTTTCGCTTTGGCAACACCGTCCACAATGGTTCCCACGATGCCAAAAGCTATTTTCACATTTGGCTACACATTGTGGATGCCCTTAACCGTACCACTTGATTTTGCTCCTATGTGCTATATATACAAATCTCAATTATATTGATCTAAAAAATTATAGAATCGAGATTAGTAAAAAGGAGGTGATTTTGCCGCGTGGATGGCGAGGGATGTTTCTTATTTGAGCAATGCTACATCCACATAATGGTTTACGTAAAGTTACGAACTGATGTGATGTGGGACTATTTGATTGGATTAAAGGAGAGGATTAGGCCCACCCCACCTGAAAATTAGGGGGGCATATATAGATTAGATGGAAAGTATATGTAGCAGCTACGTAGCCCTTTGTAAGTCTAGGATTAGGCTTCTTATTTTCGGAGGACGTTGTCCTGGCGGTTTGCTAACTTGCGGTCCCACATGTCAGTGCTTTACCAAGCCAATCCGCATCCCACATGAGGCAGAACAACGGCAGAAGCAACATGTGGTTAAGTTGAAGAAGATGAGGGAGAAGCGGATTCAGCAACAAGTGAAATGATGGTTGCTTCGTCCCTCCAACTTAATTGCGGGAAAGGTGCAGCTTTGTGATTTGACGCCTCATTGCTCATTACTACGCCGGCGCCATGACTGGGGTGCTTCACCCCGGCTGCTCTGCACTGTATTTCGGTATGGCACGTGGACCCGGTAGCTTGATGTCCCACATGTCGGCGAAAGGGACTAGAAGATTTATGAAAGTGAGCACTCCACTCTTACGACGGAGGAGTAGACGACACGACGGCCCAGTGAACTATCACTTGTACTGTATAGTACTAGTATAGTTTTGTTGTTTCGCACGATCCATCGATACAAACCCGATTAAACAGGAAAGGGCGGGATTTTTCCTGCGCGGTAGATGATACTGGCCATACATTTCAAAGGCAATTTTAATGTATGCAAACTGAATAATTATAAGTAACAATATGATATCTAGTAAAACTAAAAACACATATGATTTATTGTATTAGAGTGTAGTAGTAGTGTTGTATTGCATAGTTGTTAGATGTAACATGCGAGAACGTGTAGAGATGTAGTTTTGGAGGGCATACAGAGAGAAAAGTGTAATACGGTCACCGAACTTCAGAATAAGCTGATTACGGTCACTATATACGTTTTGCGGTGATTATACGGTCACTTGCTCACAGCTCAGCATCGGATTGCACTCTGTTGACCGGCCAAATAGTCTGCGTGGCGCCATGTTGACTAGTTAAATTGACCACGTTCATTCTGGGTCCCACCTTTCAGTTCGCATAGGCAAAAGGTCAGATAAACACAAATTTACGCAGGCGCGACAAGGCTCCAACCCGTGCGTGGGAATCACCTGGTTGTGTATGTGTCTGTGAAGGCCTGATGTGTGCGCATGCACGTGTAGGTTGAGCACTTGAGCATGAGAGTGTGTGTTGGTCATGTGGTGTACTAGTGTGTGCATGCGTGCGTGCGTGTGTGCGTGTGAGTGTTGCGTGCGTGCGTGTGAGTATTGCGTGCGTGCATGGCTGCGTGTGTATGTGTGAGTGTTGCGTGTGTGCGTGGGTGCATGTGTTTGTGTGAGTGTTGCGTGGATGCAGTTCGTGTGCATGCGTGCGTCTGTGTATAATCAACACACCAGCTCATGTGTGTTAAAACAGACGGCTCAACATACCAATACAAGGCCACCTTGTCCGATGTGCCCGCGATCATGACTTCGAACCACCGTCCAAATATTTTTTTGTCGTTTGTTTTCATTCTTACTAGCAAGATGCCCGTGCGTTGCATGTAACATCAAGATGCATTTGTATGACTTGTTTATCTTGTGAGAGAAAAGGATGAACGAGGGAAGGCCTTATTTGCAAATGTGGAGAGGTGTGTGGGTACCTTTTTGCAAAATTGCCATAGTTTCTTTCCTATCCGTCAGATATAAATCGGACGGCCTATATTGCAAGATGGCAGGCACACCATCATCACCAACTATGTTTTTTATAAGAGTGTATTTTATGTATTTTATAAGTGTAGATGTAGACTAGATACAAGTCGACAGGTGGGCACGATGGTAGTGAGATAATGTGATGCAACACTAGAGGTGCCACGTGGAGCGTTTAACTGGTCAACTAGTCATGTCATGAGCAAATACATAGTTGTACGGTGAGCCCGTGACTGCATAATAACCACTAAACATAAATGGTGACCGTAATGAGTGGATTTTGAAGTCCAATGTACGTATCGTGATTTCGCTTCAAATACAATGATCGTCATTGCATATATCGCGAGAGAAAGATGAAACATGCCTGAATTTTCTGGGGGGGCTTACTTTTAGAGGACCTGGAGATAGTTTTGTATTCATACGTGAAAGGGCGTACAGGGGGGTATGCGATGGAGAGAGAGATGGTCTTCGTTTCTCTTTATTATGACTAACTTTGTATATAGTATAAAAATATACAAATTCACAGTGCGGAATAAATATCATTGTGGGCACCATGCAATGCAAATTAGCGTTCGTACTCCTCCATATAACTTTGTAATGTTGTATATATGTAGAAACTCTAAAATATTTTTTTGGCCACACTTTATTCAAAAGGAATGTTGTATGCGAAATAAACGTGAAGAGAGGGCTTTTTAGATCAATGGGGTACGTGATGTAACATGTGTGAATGTGTAGTTGATGCATTTGGCGGGGCCTAGAGAGGTATGTGTGTGTATTACGTATTCGAGAGAGGCATGGATAGAGGGGCCGACGGGGGGGCGTGGGAGAGATAGCACGAGAAATGAGAGTGGTCTAGAGAGAGAGAGAGAGACGAATATGATGTCACGACAAGAGATTCCATTCCGTTGAGTGTGTATATGCAAGGGGAGAGGGAATAGAGGCACCAGGAGAAATTTTCTATGTGTGTGGTGTTTGTGTTGGTATTTGTGGGTGTGAGAAGATAACGAGACGTGGGGGCCGAGGGTGTGTCACCTCGTTAGGTCCGGTGGGTCGAGGTGAGGCCCTTCGTTCTGTTCCGTCCTGCGTCACATTGGTTGGCCCGTGACGCATTTAGGAAGACCCATGGATGACTAGTCGTACAAGACAAAGATAGCAGAATTGTGAAGGACTCTGTGTCCACTAACAAAGCCGGCTAGGATTTGTAACCCTAGGTTCTCGGCCTAAGGTAACCCCTTTATCTCTGATATTACTATTCATCCAACCTAACTTTAAGGGGCATCCTATAGAATGCTTTGCTAGAATCATACTCGTCGATTAGGAAGAGAGGTGTGAGACAATGCGTGAGAGACAAGCGTAAAGATAATGTGCGTACATGAGACACGTAGGCAGGCCATGTATATAGAAAGGGTCGATGAGGGTTGTGCGTGTGTATGTTTGCGAGAGGAAGAGTGCTTGTGTTAAAGGTTAGTGAAAACAGTTGTAAATGGTTACAAGAGAGAGGGAGGGTTATATCTAGAGCATGTGTGCGAGAAAGACACCTCGGGAGAGAGTGTGTGAGCATGTGTGAGAGACCACCGATGGAGAGTGAAACTACACGTAAAAGACTGCTCTACACATTGATTAAAGATATAAATTGTATCCAAATATTAGGATGGGATCATGATATTTGCAATTCGCGCAAGTAGCGGTCATTGATCCATCAGACATCTAGATTCTATCGAATTTGAGCATGTCTATGTTATTATTCGACACAATTGATCCACATAGTTAGTATTTTCAACTCCAGACAATGCATCGCTTTAGCAATCGAATATAAACGTGAGTATAGTTCATGTTGTGTGAGTATAGTCGTGTACAAAATAGATTCAAATTTAGCTCCTCCATTCCAAAATAATCGTAGTTATAGGATTTTCAAGTGTCAAAATTTCAAAAAGAAGCGGATAATTTCATGAGGTTTTCAAACATACAAGGTCAAATATAACGCTGTATATTTAGGTCAATCCTCATAGTTCAAGAGTACTCTAAACGTGAATGCTTGTGTTTCAAAATTCCGAACGAAGCGCCAAAAGAGCCTCTACTCGCCTGAAACCACGTGAGACCAATGTTTGGAAGTACAAGGAAATTACTTTTCTAATAACTCCGACCCATGAAACCTACCAGCTGGACGTCCAAAGGTCTAAACCGGGGTAGGTTTGTAGCTTCATCTAGACGCCACGCAACCGTATCCGAAAAACATTCATACACAATGGCGCCTAAGCACACATGCGTGCGGCCGAAATCGCTCCCGCCCACTATTTGGGACACCTGGGATTACCATCCTACCCCCGACCCGCATTTGGTCCCAAATTTAAGAGGGGAGCAAAGTTTGTACTTTCCCCAAATTTCAAACAAGCGCGTCCCATCTTCTGTTCAAAAAAGCCAAAAACAAGCACGTCCCAGACCGAAACATGGTTCCCCCCACCCGTCTGATTCCCCATTCGTACTCCATGGGCGCCAAAACTACCTCTCCACCAGCCGCGAAACCCTGGCGTCCTCCATCCGCCACCCCATCCCACCCATCCACCGCTGCCCTCCTCCATCACGCCGGAGCCGATACCCCGACGTCGTCGTCCACCGCAACCTCAACCGCAACACCCTCCACGACTAGTAGTTGAAGCCGAGGCCGAGCCGTCCGTATCCGAGCCAATTCAACCACGCCATCCTGCGCCTCACCGCTGCCGCTCCAACTTCGCCACCCTCCACCGCACCGGAGTTGTTCCTGCTATGCCGTCCTTCGCCGCCTCGGATCTGCTTCCCCTCCGCCGACATACGGCCATGGCAACACAGTCAACAATTTGGCCATGGGTTCGTCCAAGCATGCACCCTCCAGAACATCGGTTTCCCCGGTAAAAACAAGAAGATCGGCGTGACATGTGGGGGTGACCACATCGGCAACCAAAAAAGGTACTCCTCTTCCCTTATTCGTGCAAATCTTACGTCTCTGCTTGCACGGTATTCATCCCACAGAAGACACTAGTTGACCGCTTCTTCTTGATAGTAGATGTTCCTAGTAACTCGCGATGCACAAGGTTTCTCCTCATATACTATTTCACCTTAGCTAGAGGTCCGTCGCCCCCCTGAATTTCAATTTCTGGCCACTTGATTCCCAATTAACGAAAGCATTCCCCGGCGTAACAGGCGCTAGTATGCCTATTACGCCGGGGAAGCAGCGCCTTGGTGTTCATCATAGGGGCATGTGCGGCCTAGAGCTACTGGCGCCTGATCTGGAGGTTGGCCGGGATTAAAGGGATGGCCTGGGGGCGCTGCCAAGCACGGCGGTGGTGTGAGGTCGATGGGAGGGCGGGGCGGCGGAGGCAGGTGTCTGGGTCGGTGGTCGCTGGCGGTTCGAGAAAGATCGTCAACAGTGACTGGCGGGAGGTAGACGAAGGCCATCTGCCCATTCCTTATAGATCGGATGGTTCACTAAAAAAATCGACTGACCTATTTATTTTCAGTCGACTGTTATCTTAGATATGACCACATGTGGTGGTGTGCTGGAGGAGTACCTCATTTCCTGTGCTCGTATATTACAAAATCATACGGAGTACAATCTAATTTTGTTTGCCATGCAATGTTGTAGAGTTATCATATGTCTCCTGTCATTTATTTTTCAGCCACCTGCTATCTGCTACTTTTACAGTGCACTACTTCTGCACACACTTCACCCTTACTCTCACTGTTGTGTTTTTATGTAAGGGTATTTCAGACTCTGCTGCCATGAGAGAAGCCAAAAAGAAAAGAGATAAGTCGCTCCAGCTTGTTGTGCAATTAGGCAAGACACGTTTCAACGCTTTAATGGGTGCAGTGTCAGCAGATGGAGACGGGGAACGTAGCTCTGGAGTTGATGACCTCGCTCGCAATGAACCACCATCCCAAGTGCTTGCTTTAACTTCGCGGTGTCATATGTGGTTGCATGTTCCATATGGTGTCTAGCTTATATTCGAAAGGCCGAAGTCGATAAGATAAGGGAAGATATTTTTTTACATGAACCACCATCCCGTGAGCACCAGAAGACAAATAGCTAGTCAGGGCACTGGCCGAGCCAGTGACAAGCCCAGCAAAGATAGGCATCACCTGGAAGACAACTAAAAAGCTGCGATGGTGGCAAAGCAGCCCGCCTCCCACCCGGCTCTCAGGTCCTAGATGATCATGCTCACCACTCCAGCCGGATGTCTAGCTTGTATTGCTTCCAATTTGGTTAAATTGCATCTGCTTAGCTTACACATTATACCTTTGAATATGACATGCCTTTCTGTTTGTGGTACATACTAGTACATCTGTGTATTAACCATGTTCTTACATCAAACTAATGTTCTTGTGTATCCCTCATCAATCACTTATGACGAGGCAGGCAGGCAAGGGCATTACTCCTCATTTAAAGAATGCAGCGTCAGCCTCCCGACATGATTCTCAAGAAACAGAAATGCTACATGAAGATAGTGAACATAGCTCTATAGTTGATTACAGCATTTCCCCAACACTAGCGTCGCAGGTGCTTACTCTAACTTGGCAGCGTGATATGTGGTTGCATGTTGCATATGGTGTCTAGATTGTAATTCTTCCAATCTAGTTAAACTGCATGTGGTAGTCTGCTTAGCTTATACATTATACCTGTTAATGTGACATGCCTTCCTGTATTTAGTACATAGTACATCTGTCTATTAAGCATGTCCTTAGATAAAACTATTGTTTTTTTGTATCCCGCATCAATCAACATGACGAGACACCTTTAGTATATGCAGTGCGATATTAGTTGCATCTTTCATATGATTTATAGCATGTGCTGCTTCTAATTTGTTGAAATTCCATTTATGATGGGACGCTTTTAACTTGGTAGAGTCATATTGATTGCATCTTTCATCTGGTGCCTAGCTTGCATTGCTTCTTATTTGCTCGAATGGTTTCTTCTTAGTTTACACAAACAGTTGTGAACATGCCATGCCGTCCTGTTTTTCATACATATTCCATCCTGGTATCATGTGTTTGCCTTACATCAAAGTAGTGATTGTCAGTATCATGCATGAATGAGTTCTAAAGAGACAATTTTATTGCTTTTTCTTGTCGGTTTTACTTGACAATTCAAAATCAATAAAGCGGAAGGAAGTTAGCAAGGCAGCGGATAAAGGTGCTCCTTCCGAACGGAGGGCCTCTACAGTTTCTACTCCTCCACACCCCCAAGATGATTTCCAAGACAACACATGCATAGACACTCAACAAAGCTGTGTTTATGATGAGCACGTCTCCCCTAGTGCAACATCACCGGTGCTCCCTCTAACTTGGCATTGTTATATGTGGTTGCATGTTATGTGTGATGTCTAGCTTGTATTGCTTCTAATTTTGTTGAATTCCATTTGCTTACTTTACACATTATACTTGAGTAAGACACGTGTTCCTGTTTCTAGAACATACAATATATGTCTATCACACCATGTTCTTACATCATATTACTACTGTTGTGTAACATGCAACAATCACTTATCATAAGACACGTTTGACTTCAGAGTGTGATATAGGTTACATCTCACATTCTTTTCTAGCTTGTACTACTAATTTGTTGAAATGGCACTTATGACGAGACAGTTTTAACTTGGTAGAGTGATATTCGTTGCATCTTTCATATGGTGTCTAGCTTTCATTGCTTCTAATTTGTTGAAATGCCTTCTCCTTAGTTTACACATCATAAGCTGTGAATATGCAATGATGTGAATATGCAATGGCACTAATGACGACAGACCTCTAACATGGTAGTGTGATGTTGTTTGCATCTTGCGTATGATTTATTTCTTTTACTGCTTCACATTTGTTTAAACGCCATTTATGATGAGACACTGTTAACTTGGCAGAGCGATATTTGTAGCATCTTTCATATGGTGTCTACCTTCCATTGCATTGCTTCTCATTTGGTGAAATGTCTTCTTCTTAGTTTACACATCATAGTTCTGGTTATCTCTTCCGTCCTGTTTTTCATACATATTACATCCTCCTATCATGTGGTTATCTAACATCAAAGTTCAGATCGTCTGCATCACGCATCAATTTGTTCTGAAGAAGTAAATTGTTATTCGTTTTTCTTGTCGGCTTGACTTAACATGGCACAGAGAAAGAGGAAGAAACACAGAATGGCAGGGAATGAGAAGCGGATGAATCCTGCAGATTCTGCTGGTACTGATGGTGCAATAGAAGGTCAAAGTCCAGCAGAAAATTCTACAAACACGGCATGCCATGCTACACGAGTTGCAAAAAAAGACAAACAGAAACAAATAGCTGCCACCAAACAAGCAGAGACAGCCCTAGTTCTTGCAACACCTACCACAGTACTACCAGCTACACAACGTACTCATGCGTCAACTGAGCTAGCAGCACGTTCCCAAGCTCCCTTGCCACCTGACAGTACTTCCCAAGCACTCTTGACACAAGATGAGTTGGCAATATCAGATGAACCTTGTGAGCTTCAACAGCAAGAAGGTAGTTGCTGGAGTCAAGTTACAGTTGCATGCTTCTTTATATGTAGTCTCATAGTTTGATGTACACTAACACTTCCTATGTTTGTTGTTGGACTAGCACCTAGGCGCAAGAGGAAACAAACATCAGGGATAATGCTCGATAGGTTAACTAAATCTAGAGGAGGAAGAATGGAGATCCGTTTTGAGGCAGGTTTAAAGAGGCCACGTGATACTACAGAGTCAGCCAAGTTAGTATCAGAGGCAGCGGTTGCTGTTAGGTGTCATGTACGTATCCTCCCAACATGGATTCAGTACAGGAATGACAAAGACGAAACCCAGTTCAACACCTTCCTCGACCATTTATCTGTAAATATGGTTATGTATGGAAACTAGTAATATCGTCTTGCTCTGTCCAATACTTTGTAGGTTGCTGATAATGAGACTCCCATAATTTTCAACATATGAGGTTCAAGTTGGATAGCCAAGATGATGCAACCAAATAAGCTTTCACCCATGTTTTCAAGTCTGCTCTGCGACAGTATCGGTATAACTTGAGGAAAACTCACTTTGAAGGCAAGGCTAATAGTGAACTTGCCCAAACATCTCCAGTGGAAAATATATCTGATGAAGACTGGAGAGGCCTCGTTAAACACTGGTCCGATCCTAAGTATCAGGTACATTATATATATGTCATCAGATCACATGTTGAAGTCCTATTTACGCATGTGCCATACATATCTATCTTCTTGTAGGTGAACTGTTCAAAGAACAAGGCCAACCGTACGAAAGTGAAATTCCAACAGACGACAGGATCTCGTAGCTATATTGCACACTACGAGGCTCTTGTAATTAGCTGTTGTTTCACTCTTTTCGTTGTACCATATTATCAGATCTATATTGACTTGTTCCAAATGCAGAGGAAAGCCCGCAAGGACCAAAAAGTACCTGAACCAAATGCTGTGGAAATCTTCAAGGACTTTCACACCAGCAAGAAGAAGGGCATGACTACACCAGTCAAAGCCGCTGTTGTAAGTCCTTAATCATCATGCCTTTTAACTACTACTTACTCTGACTTGTGCCTTGAACTGCATGGTTTGCAGCAAATGTCTATTACTCTTTTCAATTTTATACACAATTGTCTTAGCGTATCATTGCACCTTACAAGGTTTAAAAGAGAGGAGTGATGTTCCTTTCATCTTGACCTGTAATCTAGTTCCGTGCTGGACTTTCCCACACAACGTTACAATTGCATGTTTGTCTGTTCTTAGTTGTTTTGTGATATGAATGACGTCATACTATGCTTACCGTATTATAAACTTTGTCTCTTCATCCTTAGCCCTCAATACAATGTGAAGAAATAGACAATACATTAGCGATGGTACATGGTCATCTGTTTGGAACCTGGTTTTATTATGTACTTTGCAATAAAATACAACTAATATTTTACATGGGTTCACCAGAATAAGTTCTGTATATAGACCAAAGCTATTTTGTTTGGTTTTGCTGCCTCCTTAATATCTTCTGTTCTAGTACTACTAATGTAAAACCTCAACTTTTCAGCGAGCTATGGAAAAAATGGTGGAACCGCCACCTTCTGAAGGTGGCGAGGCAACTATAACCGCAATGTCAGCTCTTGCTGCAGTGGGTCAGTACCTGTCCACTAACAGTGCCAAAAGCACGTTCCTGCGTAATATGGGTTGGTTGTTAAGGCAATATCGTCCAAACTGCCTCATGATCAAGATATGCAAGCTCAAAGCAATGTTGTATCTGCGCTCCAGACACAAGTCCATTCCCTAACAGAGACCCTTTGTGAAACAAGGAGAAACATTGCTCAATGTCATCAAAATATGCATGGTTTTGAAACCAGACTATCGGACATTTGCTATGTTGTTCAGGAGCCTAGGGGAAATGAAGGCGAGGGTTATGGTGCTCCATCGGACAATACAGCATGAAAATGTAACAGTCAGGTCAAATGAACTGAGCATCTGAACTTCTGGTGGTGCATTTATCTGCTAGACTGTTAAGTTTTATGCCAACCTTCCTTTTGTTATATAGTTGTAATTTGTTTTGGTGCGATACAAAATGTATTCTTAACATGCAGCCACCTCCTGAAGAAAACAGCAAGCCATTTTTTATAGTGTAGGGTGTTCCCTATATTTGCACTGGTGGCGAGCTTTGATGCCGAGTGGATGTAATCTGTGCAATCGCCTTAATAGTCTAGCATTAGTTTTGGCCTTATTTATTTCCTAGTCTTTTTTTCCCTGGTTTGCTAGTGGCCGCAACTACCATGGGCCATATACGGGTTGTAGGATCCATGGGTCACCTACGGGCCGTCGATAAATGGGCCTGTAATCGGTGGGCCTCGGGCCATCGAATAAATGTGTCTACATGGGCCATAATCGGGCGTAAATGGTATCGGCCCAGCACGGTAACAGGCCGTAGGACAACAAAGGCTTAATTCTGTCATAGGCATAAATGGTCATTAATGGGCCAGAATATAGGACGGGCTGGAAACGGGGCAACGGGTTAACAGGCCAGAAACGGGCCGACTCTTGCCATGGGCCGATTTTGGCCCATTAGGGTAACAGGCCAGTAATGGGCCCACTCTTGCCATGGGCCGAATTTGGCCCATTAGTGGAACAGGCCAATAACGGATCGGAAGTAATCGAGGGCCGAAAAGGAGCTCAAGAACGTATGTGTCGTCAATAGGCCGAAAGCTAACACGGGCTGGAAACGGCCCATGTAATTCACGGGCCGTTAACGGGTATAAAGAAAATTACTGTTTATTATGGGCTAGACTCATCGTGGGCCTGTAATGGGCCGAAATATATGAAGGCCTCATATGGGCCAAAAGACGTCATGGGCCATACATGGGCCGAAAGTGAAATGGGATGGTATTATATTCGACGGCCCACATGACCTTGTTGGGCCGATTTCCTTTAGGGCCTAACGGGCCGTGAGTTAACGGGCCATAAAATGGGCTATTTGCAAAGAGACCGCTAACTGGCTTTTCATGGGCCAGCCCGTTAACTTTTGACCAAGTCAAACGGGCCGCCTTTGTAAGCTAAATGGGCCACTATTGGGACGTGCCACGTGTCGACATATCATAGGCGCATATCTGACCCACTGACAAGCTGACATGTGTTTCGTCCGGCCAATAAGAATTTTACACGTGGAAATTTCCCATTGGTCGGGGCTGTTAATGGGTTATCGGATCCAAAACCCGACCCGATACCTTAACGGCGTTCCGTTACGGTGGATGCCACGTGTCGGTCACCCTTGACGAAAGCACTTCTATGACGCGCGATTTATCGTCATGGAAGTGGACACTTCCGTGATGATAAATTTGGTAATGTCATGGAACACTTCTACGACAGCACAGGTATGACTATCTTGATTCTGTCATAAATTTGTCATGGATGTACATGCATGAAAAAAAAGCGATCTACTGTGACAAACACGTGTCATCACGGAAGTGTATTTTTTTTGTAGTGATGCAAGACACCGTATGCATGATATGAGCAGTATAACTGTGCCAAGTTAGAGCATACACCTTAGTGGGGGAATAGGACTGGTCATCTGTCTTTGAATCCATCTCTAAGGAGCTATCGGGACCCAACAAGAGATCTGCTTTGACAGGTAGCACTGTCTACTCTAAAGGCCTTGTTTTCACTCCAGATTTTTCCATCTCCCATCCAAATGGCTGATTCACAGGAAGAGTAGTTTAATGTACAAACATTGTCGACAAATGGAAATGTAATGAAGAAAAGGATGGGCAAGATATCATTCAAATATATGATGTCTGGTTAAACAGGATGGCATTGCACATTTCACATATATTATGGATGGCTAAAAGACATGAGACTGCATAATTCCCATATATGATATACAAACTAAACAGGTGGCATTACAGAACATGTCTAAACTAAGCAGATGACATATATGATGTCAAAAGTAGGCACTGCAAGGCAACATATGCATGATATGACTAATATCATCATGCCAAGGTAGAGAAAACACCTTGCTGGGGTAAATAGGAGTGGTCAGCGGCGTCCGAATCTACCTCAGAACAGATATCTTCCTCTGGATTACAATCTGGAGAGGGGTGGGGAGGGTTTGCCATTGAACCCACCATGGAGCGATGTCTGCATGACATTGTATTGCCACGCAAAACTCTCCTCTTTTTCTCTACATGTTCAGCATGACTGTGTACAATATATGACATGCATACGAAAAAATATGGTGAGATTATGTAAGGAGAGCATGCAGAAATTTAGAGTGATGGTAACAACCAATGGATCGATGTTTTTCAGTTGAACCAAAATAGCCCTAATGGATCGACGTGAATGTATAGTAATAAGTGATGCAACAAGTGTACAACCTCTTTGCCGTAGCCATGTCGACCTCGGCATCATTGGGTTGGTTGCGGAAGCAGTTGAGGCAGAGGTGGTTGTCGGAGGTGTGGAGGAAGATCTGAGGAATCTGTAGACGGCGTCCAGGGCACTGCTCTGTTGTGATGGATCGTTCTGACATTGGAGCAGCTTCAGTGAGCCGTAAGACGTCAAGGCTGAAGCAGCACAAGACAGACATCGTCAATCTCAAGTGGGATTCTAATAGCATCTCCAATAGATGATGTAAAATGGATGTAAAATTAACATCACCAAAAACCACCTGACTACAACGGATGAGGTAAAAATTGTTGACTCTGAACATAACTATCGAAACTGAAATTTACTGTGGAATATGAATGCTACTGTCAAAATTGAACGCAATGGTAGCAAAGAGGCACTTGACATGTAGTTTAGGGAGGGCCTGCAGTTCATCTTCAACTTGCACCCCCCGTGAGCCGCCAGCCACCACCGGCCGAACCGCCGGCCCCAGCGCCGCCTCGCCGCCCGAAACAACTCGCCACCGCCGCCCCGGCTAGCCCTCTAGGCCCCCCACCCACCCCCCACCCCCACCCTGAACCCTAATATAGATAGTGGGGTACCTCTCCGGTGGCCCCCGTCCCCGCTGTGGGTGGTTCTTCCTTAACTCCGGCGAGCCCCCCAACCCCTGAAAATCGACTGACCCAAAAGTCGATTCAGTCGACTGAAGTGTGGCTTAATCGGAGCAGAGCAGCAGCACGAGCGAGGGGGAGAGCAGCAGCAGCAGCTGGGCGAGTGAGAGCCGGAGCAGCAGTAGCAGATCTGGCTGGTATGGACACCGCCGCCGAAGGGGCCTCGCACTAGGGGAGAGCCGCCGTGGAGATGTCGCCCGCGGCGCCGGCTTCAAGGTAGCCGCTCCATGGGGGTGCGGGATGGAGCACCGTCGGCGCCGGGAGGTCGATTTAAGGAGAAGGTGAGGTGCGATGAGTGTACAACCTCTTTGGTGGCGCCGAGTAGGCCTCGTCTTTGTCCGAGCAGTCGGTGAGGATGCTATTGTTCCGGTGGAGCAGGTTAAGGCGGCGCTGTGGGGATGGAGCAGCCGCGATAGACGAGGCGATCGTCGAAGCAGCTCCTTGGAGGTGGAGGACGGGGTGGCTGAACTGGCGGGATGGCGAGATGGATGACGGATCCTCATCCGGGGAGGTGGACGAGGGATGTTGAGTTGTTGCGGTGGACGATGTCGTCGGGGAAGAGGCTCCAGCTGGGCAGCGGTGACGTGGCGGACGGAGGAGGGTGGGGTTTCGCGGCTGGAGCGGAGAGGTTATGGCGGCCTGGGATTTCGAATGGCGAAAAGGGGGCGATGGGAGGGGGTGAAGCATGACTTAGGAACGCGCTTATCCAAAATGTATGGTGTGTTGCAAAAGTACCCCCCACCGATTTAAACTAGCGGCCCTTTTGGCTCAGGGTTAGAAGGGGGATTTCGGGTGTCGGGATTTGGCAGCTGGAGGGAGTTTTTGCGCGCGTTGTAATTTCAGGATAGCAAGGCGCGGGTTGTGAAGGCGCCAGTTTTGGGAGCACGATATCTGAATTTTCAGAATATAACAAGACGTGGGTTGAATTTTAGGGACAAGCCAACATGTAGTAATATTGTACTTGTACGTACCAAATCAATTCGCACTTCCCTCAACCAAAAAGAAAACAAAAAAATTAAACTATTCACACCACATAAAGAGAGAGTCTTGCCCCGTTTTTCTATACAAATGTTATTCAAAGCTACTCCCTCCTTCCATCTATATAGGGCCTAATGCGTTTTTCGATGCTAACTTTGACCAAATATTAGAGCAATGATATATGACATGCAACTTACACAAAGCACACCGTTAAATTCGTCTGTGAAAGGTTCTTTCAATGATATAATTTTCACATTGTGCATGTCATGTACTATTAATCTTGTCAATAGTCAAAGGCGGTTTTAAAAATCTCATTACGCCCTATATAGATGGAAGGAGGGAGTATGAATCCATGTTATGTCCTATTAAATTTTTTCGCTTCCTGAATAATGCATGTAACCTACTCATACCAACATTTTAGTGCATTCCAAATGTCTATACTACTGCTGCAATTCGAACTAAATTTGAATTCGTTTCTCTATTTCAATAAGAATCTACAATCATGATTGTTGCCAACTTCAACCATCATAGTTTCCTTGCTATCTGCCAGATATAAATCAGACGGCCTATAATGCAGGATGGCGGGCACACCATCATCAACAACTCCGTTTTTCATAAGAGTAGAGATAAAATATATTAAATGTAGTATACCATGTTCATAACCACACCATCTGTATCACCGTTATATATATTCACACATCCTTCGGTTTGAAACACTATGATAAATTCTTCAAATATCCGAATTCGCTTTTTATAATGAAGTATATATGATCTCTATTCGTCTTTTACACCCACACAACCCTCTTATCTTTGTAGCTAGCGCTAACTTTCTCTTGTGCATGCACATGCCCGCATCCCTCTCACCCTCCCTCAGCATTCTCTAGCTCCATCGCGTAAATTCGTCTTTTCAATTTAGGTCGTTCACCCACGGTGTGTGTAGGCCCCCAGCTCCTTCTTTACGGCACACATCGATCGATATGCCTCTCTAGCCCGGTGTGCCTAGCACAAACACAAGCTTCCCCTCTTCTCTTGTCACCGTCCATGCCTCACTCCCACCACTCTTTTCATCGTTCTCGTACTCGCACACTCCTCCCCCTCAATATAGTGTGCCTCTCGTACCACCTCCTACATGCATCCCTCTCTCTCTATCCTTCTCCTCGTGCCTCATTTTGTTCTAACACACACATGCATGTATACCGATCAATCTCCCAACATATACCTAGATCGACTTT
>NC_041392.1:116561596-116561989 GCF_002162155.2 Triticum dicoccoides | reverse complement strand
ACAAGAAGCCATCTCCTCTCTTATTGATATTGCGGGCGTGCCCTCCGTTTGTCTAGCAAGCCTATCCCACCATTTGTTAGAAGCAACTCCACTACCACCCGCTCCAACACTCTAGCTCTATCTCTCTCCCAACCTTATTCATCTCCTGCACATATGCATGGATGCCTATCGATCTCCCTTAATACATGAGGCAGATCGATCTCCTTAATACATGAGGTAGGCCTCTCTCCTCCTCCACACATATACCAGCCATTGTACCTCTATAGTTAATTGGGCCTCCCTCTTCCCCCACCACACACTGATAGTCGAGCGCTGCAGGTAGGTATCCATGCCACAGAGACAAACTGCACATGTCCCATCTCACATTCCAGTAGGCCAGCCACTCTATATCTT
>NC_041392.1:116549462-116561408 GCF_002162155.2 Triticum dicoccoides | reverse complement strand
ACAAAAACTCTCAAGAACCCACACACTATATCTCTCTAGGTTTGTATCTCTCTCACACAACCCCACGTAGGTGGTGTACGTATACAAGAAGAGAATAGGTGCATCGTGCACGTACTCACGCTTCGTGCCCAGCCACACCCACGCGGGTACACGGTGGAGCTCATTTCTCCGCAGAAGCTGAATTTGTTCTTGAAACATCAAGTGGCCAGAGACTCGAAAACTTATTTTCCCATTAGTGACTTGTCATGGCGGTGGATTTTAGTTTGTACGATAACGCTGCATCCACCTAAAGTAACAAAAGTTCTTACGTAAACTTCCTAGTAATTCCCTCTTCGTAGGTGCAGCATTACTCCTTACATTTGTAATATCAGTTTGAAACTTGTAATATTGTCATGTCCTATTCCCGCGTTTTCAAAATCCTATAAATCAAACAGGTCCTGAGTTGGTGATAATGTTGTGCCTCCCATCTTTCACCAATAGCCCTCGGATCTAGATCTGACGCATACGAACCAAGCTTCTCCATTTTTGCAAAAAGATGCCCGCACTTGTTCCCTATTTACAAACAACTCCTTGTCTCTCTCAATCAGCCTCATCTCCTCCCCACCACATCTAGGAGTAGAAGGCCGTGGAAAAATCTGGCGCGATGGCCGCTGCCGGAGCCGTCCACCCCCAATCTTGGTGTTCCGTGCAATGCACGGGCATCTACGCACAGGAAATTATGTCGAACAGGGCTAGTTGTAAGCAGGCTAGCTCCACAGCCATGATGATAGTGACTGCAGACAGTGTGGCTGACTATGGTATGCCGAACACGGCGCCGATACTTAGGTGTCATCTTCGGTGCAGGGTCTTGTCACTTCACTGTGAGGAGCGGCACGTAATAATTTGACCAACGGATATTCACTGTGAGGAACTGCCTTTGGGTGAATGACACGTGGCCCCAGGGGGTGGCTGGCCCACCTATCATACAGCCAAAGGCAGGTGCAGTAGAGGGCCGAGGAGTAGTGCGAAATCCTACGCACCTATGCACGCTAACCTAGGGCTGAGTGATCACTCGAATCGCAAGATCAGTTGACTAGAAGCTACGCTAGACCCATGGAGGCGATGAGCACGAGCATCAGCCGGCTGTGCCAGATGGTCCACGACGTCGGCCTGTGGCCCGGCACCGAGGAACGTCTCCAGGTAGTATTGCTTGAGGCCGCCAGGGCGAGGGGCCGCTTGGACGACAGCTTCGTCTCCTTGTTCGACGAGGTCCTCGTCGGTTTCCTCGACAAGTTCACCGTCGTCAAGAAGCTTGCGGACGACTTTGACGTAACCCTCCAGCCGACGCGCCCAGGCTCTGCAATGCCCGCCACCCTTAACGGCCACTATGGTAACAACCTCTTCGACGCACTGGTGGCCCTGCGACTGCCCGCCGTCGTGCCGGAGAATGTCCACCTCGAGGTCGCGCTCGCCACGCAGCGCCTGGCGCAGCAAGACACCATCGACATAATCACCCACATCTACGCGCAAATCGTCCACAAGGACTACTACATGCAAGAGGAGGACGATAGGACGCTGGCCTTCTTGGAGTGCAGGGCAACCTTGGACGGCACTGTTCAGAAGCACGTTGAGCTCGCCGCCAACGCCGCTGCTCCTCACACGTCGGTTGGTGACCCGGCGCACTAGGGCGTGAGGATGTCGTTGAACATTGATGGATCCGTATGTATTTTTATCTTTTCGTCAAATCCGTGTAGTAGTATATGATGCTACAGTAATTATCTTACCTTTCGCATCAACTTCATAATTTTCGTACGTACTTCATGCATGAATGGCGCCAGAACCAAACTTCTCATTACTCTAGGAAAAATCGTTATTTTCTATCTATCGGTCGCGCCATGGAGCAGAACCGAATTTTACAAGTTACGAGTTCAAAAGGAAAAGCCTGCCGTGTTCACATCGCACCCCCACACGGTTGGTCCGGCACGCCGCTCAGCGGGAATGCATGCGGTGTTGCATTTTCACTTACAAGTCGGACCGCAGTTGAGCAAACCGACTATCGGCAAACCCCCACCCCGCCCACCACGCGATGGCTAAGAAAACAGGAGGGAGAAGAGATGGCTGTAGCATGGACTCCAAGAAAATTGGTGTCGGATGGGACTCGTGCGGGTGGCGTGTGCCGTAATGCTAGACGTGAATGCTAGTTATGGCCCATGCCACCCCACTATATCGAGCCTATATCGAGGTACGTAGAACAAATTTCCTGCAGTCCGTGCTCAACCCTCCTCTATCTCTCTTCTCAGCCAGCCAGCGGACGCGCGGAGCCCATCGTCTGTTTGCTCACATGCGGCCCCACATGTCAGTGAAAACGCAAGAGGACCCACTGAACCTGCACATCTTTCACCTCGACGTGGTGGTGATGAAAAACAAATCCAATAAAGATCTTCGGTGACCCACTGAACATGCATATCATTTTATTACATACAACAGGTCATCAACCCACATCGACAACGAGGATACATTATAAATACTAAAGTTTTCACCACACAACAAATAACAAGCCATGAAATGAACTTCAACTCAACCATTCCGCGGCGTTGGAAACGCTTGCTTTGAACCACAAGTGATTCTCTGGGACGGGCCATCTATTGTCGATCTGGAGACCAACGCAGGACCAATCATCCAGGCTGAAGCGGCCTACTATATCAGTACCAGGGTAGGGAACCACCCAAATGTCTGAGGTATAGACACAGTTGCTTCTCATAAATGTGTCAACAGCAGTTGGATCGCCTTTCACCATCATCGGATAGTTTTGTCCAAGGAAGAGCGAGTTTTCTCCAAGACTATCAATTCTATGCCAGGGAGAAGGAGTTGGCGCTAGCAGACTAGTATCCATCCCGAATACCATGCAACGGGTGTTGGAATAGGTCCGGAGAGTGCGACCATGGGAGACACCTGCTTCCTTAGCAGTAACATCATCAGTGGGGTGTATACACACAAGAAGAGGTGATCCATCGGAATTAGTTGCCAGGCGCCACAGAGTATATCGGCGCTGCTCGTCCTCATGCTCGTGATCATCACCATCAGCATCTCCCCCTTGGTTATAAAAAATTTCAAGTATAGGTGGTGGGATGTTCACAGGACCTTGGAAACACAAGAAGAAGGTTAATTAGTAAAGGGAAACTTGCTAACCCGCATGCATGTGGATGAAACAATTATAATTACGGTGGAAGACAAACGTACCGAAACTACTAGGATGCCATGCAAAAACAGTGCCACGAGTGGTGGTAGAAAACACAAGGCCCTCGTATTGAATTGCATCACAGTACTCATCCGTGTACAGAAACTGATTTTTGAGCAATATCCATCAAGTCGAACCACGAAGGACGGCGACAAGCTTGTCGAAGATAGCAACAACTTGATAGTTGTTGTAATTCCAAGAGCGGTTGGGAACTCGACAAATTGCTATCTTCTATAGAAGATAGTCACCATGATCGTATTTGAACGTGCGTACATTACCGGTGTGCTCAACCTCTGGGCAGTGTGCTAAGATTTTTGGAAGTGGAACCCGGTGACGAGTGTACACATTCACAAGTTCCCACTCGCAGTTGGACCCAATGTAAACAACCCAATCTCCATTTGCGCCCACCCAAGCCTTGCCCTCAAGCGATGGCATCTTAACATCATACGTATCATTATCAAGCGGCATCAACTGGCACAGGGCAAGGCCTCCGTTGTGCCGGCGCCAGTCATCAGGGTCACGGCGAAGAAGATAGGGGAGATCAAACCGCTCCTTGACTCTTGGGTTCTTTGTAATGATGTTATTAGTTGAGTCGAGAATGGGCTTGAACGAACCTGCCATGCTAGCCGAGGTGATGACGTCGCACCGATCAATGAGTTCCTCCACCACGTCATCTTTCAGATCGGGGCAACAATAACGGGGTCGTTTCTGGCCTGCTCCCTCCATGGAGAAGACGATTGAACAATGGCAGAAGAAAGGGTGAAGGGCTAAAGGAAAATGGAGGAGGGAGAGGAAGAGCGTGCTACAGCAGTTCCAAATCGAGAGGGAAAGGCGAAGAGTCTGTGGACGGTTGCGAGTTTGCCACGGTTCACGAAGAGGCGCCCCGGCCTACACGTCCGTTCGGAAATACTCCTACTACTCGCCGTCGTCTCACTGATATGTTGGAACGGGACCATATGTCAATGAAACATGGTGTGTAATTTCTTGTGCAAAATGCGATCTGGCTGCGTTGGCCCGAGGTGCCGCATTAGTTATCGACCTTTGTTTTTTTAACGGCGTGCCGATCAGTTTTGAAGCACGACTAACTGGTACTGTACATGGAGAGGATGACAGCAGGGACCCGCCAAGGTCATGGCAGTACGCAAGCAAGTGCCTCCTTATTTCAAGCCAATAAAAAAATGGCTCCTCCTAGTGGATTTCTGACATCTGGATCCCATGCCATTGTCAACGTAGTCAATAAATGAGAGAATTGCACAACGAGCGGCTGACACTAGGGATCCAGCAGCTCGCCCAGTTATTTTTGTTTTGGGTTAATTTGATAAATGCCACTCCAAATCTGGTGTATCCGAGAAATGCCACTGCAATTTCCAAACTTTGAAAAATGCCATTTCATGCCATTTCTAGTGGCATTTTTCGAAGTCTGGAGTGGCGTTTTTCAAAGTTTGCAAACTGCAGTGGCGTTTTTCAAAGTTTGCAAAAATTGCAGTGGCATTTTTATGAATCGCCGTAATTGGAGTGGCATTTATCTAATTTGTTTTTTAGACGGAAGCAGGGTGTCAACTGGGCTGTGCGGGACACTCTGGCATGTCTAGACAACCTTTTCTTTTATGTTTACCACAGACCATCCCAGTAGTAGTTTTTTTCTTTCTGAAAATGGCTAGCCCAGTTCTTTTGTGATTTGTCAAGTAAGTCACTTTATCAGGCCTGCTGGGCTACAAATCTTTCAAGACGAGGAGAGCTTCATTCGGTTGGCCGAGAAAATGGCCTATCAGTAATGAGAAATGGGTTGTACATTTTTAAAACACATCAAACCGGCAATTATTTTTAAATATCTTTTTTTCATTTCGAGATTTTAAATTGCATTAATTTTTATGCGTGGACAATTTATTGGATTTTATATTGATATACATTTATTTTTAAAATTAGTCTGAATGTGACTCGAAATTTCGGGATTAAAACAGTTTAGACCGCACCAACATATGCAAAATTTCGTATAATTTTTTAACTGTGGCCACAATATGGGCTGTAATGCTAACATAAAGAATATGTGCTCAAAAAACCCGTAAGAATTAGCAAATGGGCTATAAATTATTTGAAATAATGGCAGATGGGCTGTATGATATTTTCCACAGATGGCATGTATACTATTGGATGTCCATCCAACGGCCGTCGTGCTTCTTCAATCTCTGCTCTTCCTGCTCCAGCCGCTCAAACAAGCGCCAGCGGGACTGCCTGCTCCCTCCTCCCCGCGGCCGGCTGTGCTGCCGCGCAGGCCTCACCGCCCGACCGTACTCCCATCGCTGGCCTAGCCATCCCTCTACTCACCCACACCTGCTGTTATTCTCCGGGGACGGTAGACGAACCAGTAAACCCTCATACAGTCGTACTCCCCTCCGCGTGGGAAACAAAAACAACGGCCGAGTCTTCCCTGCCTCCGTGTCGTTTCCTTCCTAGGCCTCGCCGTCGTCCACCGCCCTGGTGCTCTCGGCGTGGCATGGTCAGCATGGTCAACGATCGACATGCATCTGAAGTGGACTATACGTGGAGAGGCTGACAGCTGGGTCCACGGCCGCACGCAAGGAAATGCCTCCTTATTACGCGCAAAATATTGATTTCCTCCACCTGACATCTGGGACTCATCGAAACGGCCTCTGTATTTCGTGAAAAAAAACATTACCGCCGCTGACAGCTCAGACCCACCAGCTATATCTTCGCACGCAAAGAAGTGCCTCCTTATTATGCACAAAAAAATGAATACTCCCCTGCTAACTGGGACCAAGTATAGTGGGCCTACTAAGTTGATGGGGACGAAGGGCTTTGTCAACTTAGTCAATATGCATGATTCTAGCTCACTGACCGTACGATGTCCATCCAACGGCCGTAGTGCTTCTTCAACCTCTGGTCTTCTTGCTCCATCCGCCCAAAGCAGCGCCGGTCGTGCCGCCTGCTCCTGCCTCCCGTGGCCGGCTGTGCTGCCGTGGAGGCCTCACCGCCCCCATACTCCTCCAACCGCCGGCCAGGCCATCCCTCCACTCCACTCACCCACACCCCCTGTTATTCTGCGGCGACGGCAGCGCAGCTGAACCAGTGAACCCTCGTACTCCTCTCCGTGTGGGCATCCAATGTCGCGTCTTCCCCGGCTCCGCGTCATCCGCTTCCTAGGCCTCGCCGTCGTCCACCGCCGTGGTGCTGTCGGCGCAGCGTGGTCAATGTGGTCAACAACCGAATTCCATCAGAAGAATACTGTACGTGGAGAGGCTGACAGCTGGGTCCACGGCAGCCGCAAGGAAGTGCCTCCTTATTACGCGGAAAATAATTATTCCTCCACCTCACAGCAGGGACCCATCGGACGCCCACCAGTATATCGCGAAATAAACGTTTCCCCTGGCTGCTGGGACCCACCCGATGGGCCACCATATTTCGTGAAAAAAACGTTCCCCCTGCTGTCAGCTCGGTGTTGGGGAACGTAGTAATTTCAAAAATTTCCTACGCACATGCAAGATCATGGTGATGCATAGCAACGAGAGGGGAGAGTGTTATCTACGTACCCTCGTAGACCGAAAGCGGAAGCGTTAGCACAACGCGGTTGATGTAGTCCTACGTCTTCACGGCCCGACCGATCAAGCACCAAAACTACGACACCTCCGAGTTCTAGCACACGTTCAGCTCGATGACGATCCCCGGACTCCGATCCAGCAAAGTGTCGGGGATGAGTTCCGTCAGCATGACGGCGTGGTTACGATCTTGATGTTCTACCGTCGCAGGGCTTCGCCTAAGCACCGCTACAATATTATCGAGGATTATGGTGGAGGGGGCACCACACACGGCTAAGAGACCGATCATGAAGATCAACTTGTGTGTCTATAGGTGCCCCCTACCCCGTATATAAAGGAGAAAGGGGGGTGCGGCCGGCCCTAGGAGGAGGCGCGCAGGAGGAGTCCTACTCCTACGGGGAGTAGGACTCCACCCCTTTCCCTAGTTGGATTAGGACTTGGGGAGAAGGAGGAGAGGGAAGAAAGGAAAGGGGGGCGCCCCCCCCCCCTCCTTGTCCAATTCGGACTTGGGGGGGAAGGGCGCGTGGCAGCCCCTAGGCCTCCTCTCCTCTTCCTCCACTAGGCCCATTAAGGCCCATTAGGTTACTGGGGGGTTCCGGTAACCTCCCGGTACTCCGGTAAAATGCCGTTTTCACTCGGAACACTTCCGATGTCCAAACATAGGCTTCCAATATATCAATCTTTATGTCTCGACCATTTCGAGACTCCTCGTCATGTCCGTGATCACATCCGGGACTCCGAACAAACTTCGGTACATCAAAATATATAAACTCATAATGAAACTGTCATCGTAACGTTAAGCGTGCGGACCCTACGGGTTCGAGAACAATGTAGACATGACCGAGACATGTCTCCGGTCAATAACCAATAGCGGAAACTGGATGCTCATATTGGCTCCTACATATTCTACGAAGATCTTTATCGGTCAGACCGCATAACAACATACGTTGTTCCCTTTGTCATCGGTATGTTACTTGCCCGAGATTCGATCGTCGGTATCTCAATACCTAGTTCAATCTTGTTACCGGCAAGTCTCTTTACTCGTTCCGTAATACATCATCCTGCAACTAACTCATTAGTTGCAATGCTTGCAAGGCTTAAGTGATGTGCATTACCGAGAGGGCCCAGAGATACCTCTCCGACAATCGGAGTGACAAATCCTAATCTCGAAATACGCCAACCCAACAAGTACCTTCGGAGACACCTGTAGAGCACCTTTATAATCACCCAGTTACGTTGTGACCTTTGGTGGCACACAAAGTGTTCCTCCGGTAAACGGGAGTTGCATAATCTCATAGTCATAGGAACATGTATAAGTCATGAAGAAAGCAATAGCAACAAACTAAACGATCAAGTGCTATGCTAACGGAATGGGTCAAGTCAATCACATCATTCTCCTAATGATGTGATCCCGTTAATCAAATGACAACTCATGTCTATGGTTAGGAAACATAACCATCTTTGCTCAACGAGCTAGTCAAGTAGAGGCATACTAGTGACACTCTGTTTGTCTATGTATTCACACATGTATTATGTTTCCGGTTAATACAATTCTAGCATGAATAATAAACATTTATCATGATATAAGGAAATAAATAATAACTTTATTATTGCCTCTAGGGCATATTTCCTTCACTCGGACCCACCGGAAGTGTCTCCTTATTACGCACAAAAAATGTATACCCCCCTGCTATCTGGGACCCACCTTAGTGGCAGGCTGACTTGTGGGCCTACTAAGTTGACGGGGACGGAGGGCTTTGTCAACTTAGTGAATATGCACGATTCTAGCTCTAGTGACCGTGCGATGTCCATCGAACGGCCATAGTGCTTCTTCAACCTCTGGTCTTCTTGCTCCAGCCGCCCAAACCATCGTCGGTCGTGCCTCGTGCTCCTGCCTCCCATGGCCGGCTGCGATGCGGCGGAGGCCTCACTTCCCCCTACTACTCCCACCGTTGGCCGGGCCATTCCTCTACTCACCCACACCCCCTGTTATTCTACGGCGACGGCAGCCTCACACCGCAGCGAACCAGTGAACCCTCGTACTCCTCTACGCGTGGGCATCCACTGCCGCGTCTTCCCCAGCTCTGCATCGTCCCCTTCCTAGGCCTCGCCGTCGTCCACCGCCCTGGTGCTCTCGGCGCAGCGTGGTCAACGTGGTCAAGGAACGGCTTCCATCGGACGTGGACTATACCTGGAGAGGCTAACAACTGGGTCCACGGCCGCAGCAAGGAAGTGCCTCCTTATTACATGCAAAATAATTATTCCTCCACCTGACAGCGGGGACCCACCGGACGGGCCACCAGTATTTTGCAAAAAAAATTGTTTCCCCTGACTGCTGGGACCCACCAGACAGGCCACCGTATTTCGCGAAAAAAATGTCCTCCCGCTGTCAGCTCGGACCCACCGGAAGTGCCTCCTTATTACGCACAAAAAAATTAATACTCCCCCGGCTAGCTGGGACCCACCTTGCTGGGAGGCTGACTTGTGGGCCTAATAAGTTGACGGGGACGAAGGGCTTTGTCAACTTAGTCAATATGAACGATTCTAGCTCCAGTGACCGTACGATGTCCATCCAACGACCGTAGTGCTTCTTCAACCTCTGGTCTTCTTGCTCCAGTCGCCCAAAGCAGCGCCGGTCGTGCTGCATGCTCCTGCCTCCCGTGGCCGGTTGTGCTGCCGCAGAGGCCTCACCGCCCCCTACTATTCCCACCGCTGGCCAGGCCCTGCGGCGACAGCAGCCTCACACCACAGCCGAACCAGTGAACCCTCGTAGTCCTCTCCGCGCGGGCATCCACTGCCGCGTCGTCCCCTTCCTAGGCCTTGCCGTCGTCCACCGCCATGGTGCTCTCCACGCGGCGTGGTCAATGTGGTCAAGGAATGACTTCCATCGGAAGAATACTGTACGTGGAGTGGTTGACAGCTGGGTCCACGGCCATAGCCCAGTTTTTTTGCGATTTGCCAAGTAAGTCTCTTTGTCAGGCCTGTTGGGCTGCAAATCTTTCAAGACGAGGAGAGCTTTCATTCGGCTGGCCGAGAAAATGGCCCATCAGTAATGAGAAATGGGTTGTACATTTTTAAAACACATCAAACCGGCAATTAGTTTCAAATATCTTTTTTTCATTTCAAGATTTTAAATTACATTAATTTATATGCGTGGAGAATTTGTTGGATTTTATATTGATATACATTTATTTTTAAAATCAGTTTGAATGTGAGTCGAAACTTCGGGATTAAAAACAGTTTGGACCGCACCGAAATATGCAAAATTTCGTATAATTTTTTAACCGTTGCCACAATATGGGCTGTAATGCTAACAAAAAGAATATGGGCTCCAAAAAAACCTTAAGAATTAGCAAATGGGTTGTAAATTATTAGAAATAATGGCAGATGGGTTGTTTGATGTTTTCCACGAATTTGAGGCTTTCCTAAAAAAAGGTTGACGCACAAGCACTGACTGTTGGATGTCCATCCAACGGCCGTCGTGCTTCTTCAATCTCTGCTCTTCCTTCTCCAGCCGATCAAACAAGCACCGGCGAGACTGCCTGCTCCCTCCTCCTCGCGGCCGGCTGTGCTGCCGCGCAGGCCTCACCGCCCAACCGTACTCCCATCGCTGGCCTAGCCATCCCTCTACTCACCCACACCTGCTGTTATTCTTCGACGACGGCAGACAAACCAGTAAACCCTCGTACAGTCGTACTCCCCTCCACATGGGAAACAACTGCCTGGTCTTCCCTGCCTCCGTGTCGTCCCCTTCCGAGGCCTCGCCGTCGTCCACCGCCCTGGTGCTCTCGGCGCGGCGTGGTCAACGTGGTCAAGGAATGACTTCCGTCGGACGTGGACTGTACGTGGAGAGGCTGATAGGTGGGTCCATGGCCGCAGCAAGGAAGTGCCTCCTTATTACGCGGAAAATAATGATTCCTCCACCTGACAGCTGGGACCCACCGGACGGGACACTGTATTTCGTGAAAAAAATGTTTCCCCTGACTGCTGGGACCCACCAGCTACATCTTCGCACGCAAGGAAGTGCGTCCGGGAAAAAAACGATTCGCCCCCTAACTGCTGGGACCCACCAGCTACATCTTCACAGGCAAGGAAGTGCCTAACAGTCGGGACCCACCTGGTCGAAGTGTACGTAGCGTTGTCATTCTGGTCGCGAACGTGCACGTACATACTGGTCGATGTAGGGGCGCGCACGTGTCGTAGTAGAGGCGCGCACGTAGCATGTACACGTACATACAGCGGCCAGGGTGCAAGAAAGAAAATACGGCCACGTATGTGTACATACGGGCGGGGTCTCGAACGCCTACTCGCGCATACGTACGGCCAGGGCTCGTGTACATGGCTGGGTCGGAACGGAGAAACAGCGTCGTTGTCGTGTTCATGGGAAGACAACGGAATGCGTCGTGTTCATGGGGAGGCAATGGAATGCGTCGTGTTCATCGGGAGGCAATGGAACGCGTGGGAGCCAACCGTCTGGGTCGGAACGGAATGCGTGGTCGTGTTCATCGGGAGGGCTTGGACGGAACAGGCGATGGAAACGAGGCCTGGCGTACCGCACAACGGAGGAAACGGACCTCCTACGTTCGGAACAGGGTCCTGTTGATCGGGAGGAGTCTGGCGTACCGCAAAACGGAGGAAACGGACCTCCTACGGTCGAAACGGGGGTCCTGTTCATCGGGAGGGGTGTGGCGTACCGCAAAACGGAGGAAACAGACTTGTATTGGAGCGCTACGGTCGAAACGGGGGTCCTGTTCATCGGGAGGGGTGTGGCGTACCGCAAAACAGGACTCCACGGGATACTGTTCATCTCCACCGTCGACCCCCTCCAGCCTCCACGAGCTACTTTTCATCCACCATCGACCTCCTCCAGCCTCCACCTGCGACTGTTCATCCACGGGCTCCTGTTCATCCAGCCTCCACCGCGCGCTACTCCACCGGCTACTGTTCAACCAGCCCTCTCCATGGGCTCTTGTTCAACCGCCCCTCCACGGGCTACTGTTCATCCTGCCCTCCACCGTCTACTATTCATCCAGCCCTCCACGGGGTGGTCCTGTTCATCCAGCCCTCCACGGGGTCCTGTTCATCCAGCACCAACCGGCTCGATCGATCGGGGTCCTGTTCATCCAGAGGCAACACCACAGGGTCCTGTTCATCCACCCCCACCGGGAACTGTTC